>NC_141163.1:106983569-107192941 GCF_053477565.2 Lygodium microphyllum
CATTGAAGATAAACTCCATATACAGCTGTGAAAAATCCATAGTGATTTTGCCTAATGTCATCAACCAATCACAATTGAGTACAATATCTATATGCCTCATTTCCAAGGTAAGCAGACTTACTTTTGCTTCAAACTTTTCAGCCAGCTGCTATCAAGAAATCGGTGGGCATATTTGTGTGTTGATTTCTTCTTCACCATTGGCCACTTGAACTCTTATGGGATGCTGTAAATCAGTGGGAAGACAATTCAGCTTGTCCATAATGGACTTATTCACAAAACTATGGGTACTGCCACTATCTATTAGAATGAACACAACCTTTCCATGAATTTTACCCTTCATACGAAGTGTATTAGGGCTCTAAGAACCTGTCCAAGCATCCATGAAAATGGAACAACTAGTGACAACAATTGGCTCATGATGAGTCCCATGGGATAAAAAGGAACACTCCCACCTAGATCAAAAGGAAAAGAGTCAGCTGGATCATAAAAATATGCCTGCCCAACTTCTTCCTCAAGATCATCATTTTTAGCATTAGATGCAATTGCATTAGCTTCATCAATCTCATCTGTAGGATCCTCAAAGACTAATATACTCTCAAGTTTGGCTTTGGCATTTTTGTATACACACTTTGTGGCATGATCATGTGTATACTTTTTCCCACACTTGAAACATAAGCCTTTTTCCTTTCTTTCTTTGTAGAGGTCCATAGGGATAGACTTAGGATTCATGTTGGCTAAAATAGATTTAGGCTTGTTGTTTCCTTGTTTAAAGTCAACTCTAGGACTGCTTACTGTCCTGAAATTACTTTGAGGTCTTGAAGCATTGAAAGATGGATAAGTTGGCACTCTTAAGCCTCCACTTGGCACATGATTGCTGGCATAAATGTTACCAACTTGTCCCTAATTTAAAACAATCCTTGGCTGCCCAAAACCAGGTTAAAATGAAGACTCTCTTCTATATTTCCTTCCATAGCGCTCCGCAAGCTCAATAGCTTTAAAAAGAGAAGTAGGGTTTTGTGCCATGACATTAGCTGTGATAAGGATGTCTCTAAGCCATACATGTACTTGTGGAGCTTAGCCTCATCACTGATGCTCTCTACATACATGGTTAGATTGAGAAATTGGTTAGTGTACTCTCTTACACTTAGGCCTCTTTGCTCTAAACCATACCATCTCCATGCCAATTTCTCTTTTTTAAGAGGTGAGACAAAGACTTCAGCCATAAAGTGTCTTGAAAGCTTCCCAATTCTCTTCAAGTATGTTTTCATTTTTAATAAACCTCCACCAAGTATGCGCAAATCCCTCCAAGTGCAAGGAAGCAAAATGAATCTTCATATCATCAGTTTTAGGAAATATGTCAAAGTAAGATTGGATTTTGGAGGTCCACTCCTCTAAATCAGATGGAGAAGATGACTGACCATTGAATTTGGCCAAAATGATCTTATCTTTTAGCTCTCTTTCATGGAAGGGTTGCTGTTCAAAATAGACTGATCATGTATACCATGCGTTGAACCCCCAAAATGAGATGGAAATCTCCTAATAGGTTGCTGAGAACCACTATGAAACCTTCCCATCGATAGAGGACCTCTAGGGGACTTGGGTATTCAGCCCAAAGGCTTGGAAGTTGGCACCATTCAAACTGCCCAAATAGTTATCATGCCTTTGTGAAGTCTCACCTACTTCATATTGGCTATTTGGGATACCCCTTTTTCCAATAATTCCATGACCTTGACCACTTTGGTTAGGTGGCTGAAGTGGGACTGAGGGCTCACTGTTTAAATAAGCTTTCTCCTTTGCTTCTTTAGATCCCATTTGCATTTGCATCCATTGGGAGAATTGAGCCATTATTTGAGTACTAGATTCTACTAATTTTTCAATAGAAGCCTTTGTTTGAGTAGTTGAATCTAGTAATTTCTTAACGGAAGACTTCGTTTGATTAGTAGATAAAACCATTTGCTCCATTCTTGATAATAGGTCCTCATGACGTTGGTGATGCCTTAGTTCATGTGCACACAATGTATTATTAAGTGCACTGATTTCTCCATGTTGTTGAGGCTCTTCAGGGCTCTCTTGGGGTATATTCTCTAGCATAGAATCTCTAATTTGCTGATCATAATCATCTTGGATATTATTTTTGCCTTTATGCCCTACGATAATAGTGTAGTCCTGCAGTACCTCATGTCAGAAAAATGGCTATAACTTGGGCTAGGAAACTTCAATTCCAAATTTTTTTGATTCAAATCGTAGCCAAGAATGCCTATTTAAGATGAGATATAGCATGCTATAACAAATTTAAGACACAAATTTTTGCAATTCAATCTTTGAGTCTGAACTGTCTAGGCTTGCACCCTATTTTAACCAGTGAATGCCTTGTTTCCACCGTGTAAGGTAAAATAGTAATCCAAAATGGCTACCAAACCCTGTAGAATGATGCATAGGACTTGTGGGCACTCTGTAGTACCTACGCCTGTACTTTAGTAATGAATTTTGTACATGTAAGGACCTGTAAATACCCTACAATGTGCTGTAAAGTCCCTATTTTACCCTGTTTTGCTCCTGAAGATACTTGAGTATTTGAAAACACTTCAATCTTCAATTCTCCACTCGTTGTTCTTATATGAGGGATAAAACGGCAGGACAGGCTTCCTATAGAGGCTCCGAATCACTGGGAGGTGGGCAAAGTTCCCCCGGGGGGTTAGTTGCACCCCTTCGGGATCTTTAATAGTGAGGGAGGGTCACTTCTCTTTTGCCCCATTATATCCCCTGGCATCCACCTTTTTTCTCGGTGGGTATATCAACATGGCAGTAGCATTCTATTCTAATCAATCAGCATGAAATGCATTTCTGAAATATTCGTTGAACCCCTTTCATGAAATGCAATTGGATGGAAATTTTGAAAGATTGGATAGGAAGAGGGTCTTACCAATGCAATTCAGTGATTCACTGATTGCTAGTAATTATCCTTTTACAATATTTCTGCTTGGGTAAAAGAATTTCAACCAATCAAATCAAGGTTATGCATCAAACTTGGTAAATGATGTCTATGATGAAATATGATTGAATCAATGTTGAAATTCATTTAATTGGGTCCTAATTAATAGGAAGAGCATTAATATCTGATTTATTGATCAATTCAAAGAATTAACTGATCAATAATCACTCATCAATAAGTGGAAAAGCATAAGCAAGTGGATTATTGAGAGATTTTAGAGATTAAGCAAGAAAGATACATTGATTAAGCTTGAAGAAGATGGTAGATGTTAGCTCCAATCCAAATAATGGAAGAATTCTCCATAATCCACCATGAATCCACCATAAACCTTGAAAGATCCATAAAATCAGTCCATATAAGCTCCAATATGATCAAATCCGTGAAGAATCGATGCCCTGAGCTTGCTTGAACACTTGAATACCAGCGATTCAAGCCTCTTGAAGGAAAGCCCCAAAATAAACCTTCAATATGAGCTCCAAGATCCTTTATGAGTTGAAATCCTTGCAATGTCTTCAATCTTGGAGTCCATTCAACTTTTAAATGGTGCTAGGGAAGCCTTGGAGGTTGGGAAGATCTAGAGATTGAAGAAATTTGAGCTTCCAGGTCTATGGCTATGGCTGCCCTACTATGTTTTAGGGTTTTCAGTAAAGAAGATGAAGATTAGAGTTCCTTTCTTGCTAAAAGTTGTTGAAGATATGCCTTATTGAATGTTTTAGAGTATACAACCAAACTGTAGGGGATATACAACAGATGAAGGAGAGGATTAGAGAAGGGAATTTAGCGCATTTTGCGGCACATTTTTCGGGCAGTTTGCTCGTCCATCTTCTGCATCAACTGCTTTGAGAATGATAGTCCATCCGATGAGCAAGAGATAAGGGATCTTTGCCCCATAGTTTGGCTGAGAAGAATGGTCAATAAAGAAGGATCTTGAAGGATTTCTTGGCAGCCACCATTGAAGCTTCAGGAAAAAGCTTGGAAGAAAGAGAAAGAGAAGCTCCTTTTGAAAAGTAACTATAGTTTAACTCTCAGCTAAGCTCGGTTAGCTCCCATTTAACCTAGTTACCTCTAGATTGCATGAAAATTTGATGACAACTTGCTACTTTAGCCTCCCACCGCCATATCAAACCTTGAAGATCTCTAGATGTAGTCTCCTGCTAACTGTAGATGGTCTATAACCCTCTACTAGTCACTGTCTTTGTCAAGTACTTGTTTGAAATTGATTTTGGTGGAGAAAATTTGGACTGAAATAGAAGGAAAAATGGATCAAAGACTAATGCTCTGATACCACTTGTCAAGAAGTGGATTGGAGAGAGAGAAAGAGGAGAGAGAAGACTGCAGAAGAGAGAAGGAGTGCAGAAGAGAGAGAAATAGAGTGATGAGGAGAGATAAATACTAGAATAGGAGAGAGAAAGTCAAGAAAGAGAAAGAAGCCATTGAAGCTGTGAGCAAGACGAGAGAAGAAGGTCAGTAATGTATTAATGTGTCAAAAGATACGAAAAATTACATGTCCTCTCCTTTTATACCAATGTCAGTGTGACATGGAATAGCATCAATATTATTTACACACTAAATCCTTATTTTTCCCAGCTTCTTACAATTTCTTGATCCTCATATTGCATTATTCATGTGAGATTCTTGTGAAGTACTAATATGAACAAAAAGTGATCAAATCTTAACCAAGATGAAATCAAGAAAATTGTAAGGTAGGGTAAACATATATTTATAAAGATATAGGATAACTCAAATATATTTATGTATGCATATTTATATTTTCTATGTTTAAAAAATGATCATGATTACAATTCACTCACTTAGCATTTTGGTACATACTGTGCCTTGCATGCACAAGGACCAACATCCTATAGAGCAAACAATTTAAATGGCATCTACAAGGTAGAAAATTCATGCAAATCTTATAGGGCAAACATGCAACATCCTATAGGGCATGTAGTTAAAATGTCTTCCAAGCTTGAGAGGTTCCCTAATAAAAATGTAGTCTCCACGTCGGTTCCATAAAAATGAATTTTGAAATTCTTTTTTAGACCATTTTTTAATAGTATGAGGGTATCACTTAATGAGAGAATCACAAATTGAGTAGGAAAATGATTTATTTGATTCATGATAAGTCTCTAAGGTTTTTAAATTAGGCATTGAATGCATGTAATAGTAATGGTTTTTATATTGAACCCCCCAAGCTTATAGGTAGACAATTCAAGCAAAAATTTAAGCAGTTTCCTATAATGAACTAGTTCAAATTCAAGAAGCTAAATGCATTGAGATAGTGAGATGCATATAAGAATTAAAACATAGAATGTTCATGCATCCAAAATGAAGCATCTTCAACAATAAAGGATAAACTTTTAGGCAAAAGATTTCAGCTCATGATCATTTCAAGCAATTTGTGCATTTGGATTTGAATGTTGGTTATTTATAATTTAGTTTTTCTTTAATGACTAAGAAGGAAGGAAGAGGTATGACATATGCTTTGAGTTTGGGCCTAACGTAGGAGATTGTTTCTATCTTCATGAACCTTTTGAAAGAGGCATGATACTTTCTTGAATGGACAAGGAGGAAAAGATGAGGTATGATATATGTTTTAAGTTTGGGTTTAATGCAAGAGTTTTTTACTATCTTCATGAACCTTTGAAAGAGATAAACTTGCAAATATCTTTACATGGTTAAACTATGCAAAGAATCTCATGGCATTCAGAAGAAGATCTACAAAGCAACAAAAATGGTTCAAATTCAAATATAGTTAGAGCATAGAGCAAATTGAAATTGTCTGAATATGATCTTGAAGATGCATAGAAATGGCATGATATTCAAGAAGGTAAAGAAGTTTGGTCTTACCCAAGCTTGAAGAATATCAAAAGATTGAGAAGATTGATTGTTAATTTGAAGGTTAAATATGAATACGAGTTGAATTCTACTTCTAGTTCAAGTGAAGATGATGATAATGATGATTAGTGCTTTCCTACTATGAGTTCATTAATCATTAAAACTCTGCAAGTGAGAGGAAGAAATAAAACAAGCCAATATTTCTCGAGTGTCCCAAACCCAACAAAGGAGCTTACCAATGGTAAAGGTAAGCATTACACACCTTGCATCAGCAAACTGAAAGCAATTATAATCAACTTCTCTCAAGATTAACCAAGTGGAAAAGCAATCATTAAGAGATACATAAGAATATAATCAATTAAGTGATCAAGAAGATAAGTAAGAAGATCATCAATTAAGTGATCAAGAGGATAAGTGCATTTGAGAAGATGACATTTTCATGGATGACAAGTTTGAGGTTCATGGTTCTATTAATAAGGATATTATTATGGATGAATTTATTTGTTCTCTTATTGAATTTGAACAAGAAAATGTAGCTATCAAGTTCAATTTTCATGAAGAGACTTTGTGTAAGAAGTTGGGAATACATGTGTTAATGAGAGAGTTATTAATAATACCTCGTCACATTGACATAGGTATAAAAGGTGTGAGACATGTAATTTTTGGTATCTTTAATCATAATATGATTACTGTCTCTCATCTCACTTGTTTACACTAAGATTTCATGGCTTCTCTCACTTCTTTTCTATTATTCTAATCTTTCTCTCTCCTCATAACTCTTTCTCTCCCCTCTTTTCTCTCTCTTCTACTCTTCTTTCTCTCACCTCTTAGCCCTCTCCTTGAGAAATGGTATCAGAGCATTGGTCTTTGATCCATTTGGTACAATCCTTTCTTGGATTTCCTTCTCAGTCTTGTTACTCCTTGGTTACTCAATGATAGGGTGTCAATTTTGGAAAATGGGCAAGTGCAATGACTAAGGAGACCAAGGATAACTAATGACTGGAGTACTTGAAGGCAAAGTTGGAGACATTTTGGACAAAATGGTATGTTTTGCATCCATAATAGGCTATTTTGGAGGTAAAATGGTTAAAGATAGGGTGAATAGAGTTAGTCTTGGTTAGAAGTCCAATTATTTTTCAAGACTGGATTTCTCTTTCCTCCCTCTTTCTAGATTTTGGCTGAAGCTTTCATGGTGGCTACCAAGAAATCCAATATCTTGCTCTCTAGTGATCTCTTCTCATTCTCTGACCATGGGGCTAGGATTCTAACCTCCTAAGTAGTAAGTAGAGCACCAGACAAGTGGCATTTAGCTGGAGATTGGCCCTAGGATCAGGCTAACAATTTGTGGTATGAAATGCACTTCCTGGCCTAATCTCCACAATGATCTTCAGCCCTTACCTCTTTGATTCCAGCTTTTTCGAGGCTTCTAGGAGTTAATGGCAACCTCTTTGTAACATGCCCACCTATCAACTGTCCAAGCACGTTTTAGTGGCCCATTAAGAAATGAATTGAAGTGTCACTGCCCAGCACTCCCATAGAATGTTGTGGGGTTTGTCGCCTAGGGTTTCTCGAGTTTGCCTCGCAACGGAATGTTACCCACTAGGATCGACCTGAAATTTGGGTTCCTAGTGGTCAAGGTCTCGTGACAACATTCTAGCATCGGGGGTCTTGGACATCCTACTTTACGCAAAGATACCCAAGTCGAAGTAGACCCAAGCCACACTTAGTTCAAAGAGAATGGGAAATGAGAGGGATGTACTGCTCAACCTCTCTACTCATAGGGCATAGTCCCATTCTGGTCCCCTAAAACAGTATGAATCGGGTCCTAACTTAACAATACCTAAAGGTCAAATGTCGGTAAAACCTTGTGAGAAGCCTCCTAGTTCTCTGGGACCACCTTGCCATAGGACGGTGGACCCATTAGGGTTTCCACCCACCCACTTCCCTTAGTAGTAGGCATTCTTTAGTTGTCTAATTAGGTCATATTACATTTATGTGTGACATTTAAAATCAGATTCCTTAATTAAGCATTTTAAGGAACAAGGTTCATTTGCGTAATTTTATGGCACAGACACGAATACAGAGTAAGCAATCCTTTGAAAAACAAGTTCAAACAAATTCCTTAACTTATCTTCATGTTAATCTTTGTCTCTTGCCCATACAGGGGAAATTATGTATCCCTTCTGTCCAATAGAAGTACTCGGTCAAAATCACATGGCACCATAATTTCCATCCAGTATCTAGAATAGGATTTTCTAGCGCCCTAGACGTTGGGCTCACGGCAGTCTTCAACTCTGTTTCGGACTAGGCAAGGGGTGTCCAGAGCTCCAACTAACCCCAAGCGACCTAGGAATGAGACACAACTTTCGTGGTTGGCCTTATCACCACTCAACCTTCAGCTCGTGAATTGAGCAGTGCCCTCTTGGGTTGAAGCGTAGTGTGACCTTGGAGATGATCCACCCGCACAAAATATCCTTCCTTAATTAATCCAATTAAGAATCAAGCACAATCATGGCGATCAGCTTGATATCATCTTGCAAGAAAACATTCCTTTATCCCCATGGAAACTTGTCATCACAGACCCCTGCCATGAATTTTCCAACAATCACAAGCACTTGGAATAATCATCCAAACCACAATCCAACAATCAGTTGATTGTAAAAGCATTTTTAGGATGTTGTTTGATCAATCATAAAAAACAATGGTATCCTTTTTCCAAACATTGTAGGAATAGTCGTGATAACCCTTCCATCGCATATTCGCTCTCCCCCTTGGGATCTAAGCGATTCTATGCAAAATTTACTTAACACTTCAGCTAAGACACATGCCAAGGTCTCATATAACTATGCAAGAATGTAAATTCTATTGAGCACTTACATTGATTGACAACTCGACCTTTTTCCCAACAAGTTTAGAAGTATTGGTTTGTACTTGATCCCAAGGTTTCCTAATCCCTCAAGTTCTTCCCTTGCCTTTGAGGCTTGGAGATGTTGTTTGCATCTAGCCCAACCTTGAATAGGATTGATAACCATAGCCACTATTGGATAGATCTCAAGGCATCGTAGTTTTAATCCTAATGATTGTTGTTTGTGCTAGCTACGCACAACTTCAAAATCCCAATGAAGTAATAGTTTATGATATTAGCAAAACTTTAATGCAAGATCAATTTGTGTACCATCGATGTATGTTTCATATAATCTTTCCCACGCATGCACTGTCTATGTGCATAACCCTTAAGTAACCTTATATGCTCTTTATGCTACGTATGATTTTGTCGCATAGCACTCGGATGCAATGGTTTATTATAGAATTGATCACAAAGTCGCTCTCAAGGGTTGATAAAAATCTCTTAGTAGTTTTAGTGACTATGGAGATATCTTTCTGCTATATTACATCCAAAGGTAGAATTTGGATTGTTATTAATAAAACTATGATTTTGAAACAATTGCCAAATAGAGATATTAGGTATATAACTAGAGCATGCAGTTTTTAACTTAGAGCTAGTTAGCAAAGGGCATTCCCATTAAAGCTTTCTTACCATGTTTTGGCACATTCTAGCATTGCCTAAAATTTGCAAACTATGATGCACAATTCTTAATAACCTCGTTGCTCAAGCAAGCTTGGGGTCAATCTTGCAGGTCTTTATACAAAGTATACAAAAACAAACATTTTGACCATCCTATTACTATCCCAGGACTCTCTTACATTGCAATATTAATATTGGTGTTGTCCTATTGTGGTGGTAGTGAAGATATCATCGAATCTTTTGTATTTGATTCATCTCAAAACATTCTCTCCACCATCCCTACAAACCATATCAAAAGTATATATATGTAACACACAAATTCTAGAGGTGACAAGATAAATTCTACTCAAAATCAAAATAACAAATGTCATAATCTAAAAGTTTATCAAAAATACTTTTTGCAAGACAAAATAAGATATTACACTATATTTAATTTATTTACTTCTTTACATGCATCTTCCACTAAAATAAAGAGACTCTTTCCTATGATGCCATGTTTTTCTTTCTCTTAGCTATGTCTTGCAAGCAATCCCATAAAGCAAGTTTTCCTCCAAATTTTTCCAATCTATGGACTTCTATTACATTGTTGCAAAATCTATTTACATCTTTTTGATTACGAGACTCCATGTTAGCTTCGTGGAACCTCCTAATTTTCACTAAAAGAGTTGCAAGTTGAAGCTTACACTTGCATAATTTCTCTTACATGCTTTTTTTGTCTAAGCTCATCTAGTGACACCCCCCACCCCGCCCCCCCCCCCCCCCCCCCCCCCCCCCCCCCCTCCCCACTCTCATCCTGAAGTTAAAAAGCTAAGATATAACTTTGCAATGAGTATAAGAGAAGTTTGTGAATTGTCACCTATTATTTGAAACACATGGTCAATCAATGTGACCATTTATCAATTATGTTTTCCATTTGACTTTGTATCTTATGCCAAAAAAGTCAAATTTTAAACGTTTTCGAGTTTCTTTGCAAACATATTTGGAAATAACATGCAATCCAATTTTGTCTCCATAAATCTACTACCCAGGGCACCATCAAGTGCCACATGCATCAATCCATCAATGCCAACTACTGCCCACTAAGTTAGCTTTCAAACACTCCCGCCATGACCTCAAAGAGTTTATTACACCTACATCATTCTAATTGCAACTATAACCTCCAATTCATTTGTCTATATTGTAGATAAACCTTCCAAGATAAGCTGATGAAGTCAAGTAGATCACACTTTCTCCAAGTAAAATTATAGTTATCCTCATCTACATGCTACTCAATTCTGTGGACCTCCAACATTCTTCTCCAAGTTCATTGTAGGGCTCCAAGAAGTTGTTACCTCCCCTCCAAAAGTTTCCTCAATCCTAGGGATCTATTGCTATCTTCAACCACATCCACATATATCAGTAATACCTACTAGGTACACAGAGTCACTCCAAATGGAAATCTCTACAATCACACGTCGTTACTATGGAAACAAAAATACCATCCATAGGATCCCTCACCGCCATGCCTTAGAGAAGCTTGAGAGCTATAGCAAATGGGCCAATTCATGTTGGCTATTAAAATACTACTCATCACACTAGCCCACTGGCAAGAAAGCATCAACTGTTTGGAGGATAAGTACCAGTTTTTTGTCTTATCTATGTAGCAATAGGTTGCAACTTGTGAGATTAATTGAAAACCTTTTTTGAACAATGATTGCATGTCATTTTAACCATAAACAAGATGCAGACAATGCAAAACTCATAGCTCAAGCCTTTGAATATAGCCTAAGAACCATAAGCAATACACATGGGCTTTTCCACATTGAAATTTATGAGCAAATTCACATGCATTACTTAAATGGTGCATTAATTGATGACTAACATCCACACAAAAGCTATACAAATCGTAATAATTTATGCCACAACTAGAAAGTGGGCACACATCCAAAATATGCAGACCTAAACGAACCTAATCTTTAGCTGAAATTTCTCGAGCAATCTATAATCAGACCCATTCTCAATTTACATTAGTTTCTTATGCTTTTTTTGTCAATGAAATCAACTTGTATACAACCAAGTTCTTGATCCTAAAAGAAATTTACTTGATTTTATTGTGGTTTGTTTGTCAATGAAGCCAATTTATCTACCACCATGGCCTTGTTCCCAGAAGAAATGACCTACCCAAACATTCATTTAAATTTCTAATTTTCCAATGCTTTGTGTCACAACATCCATCTTGAAGGGCATTAAAGCAAATATCCAATTTTAACTAAGATGTTGATGAGACATGATGACATGCTAGACCACTTATTTTCATTGCTACAACATCTGTAACATTTTCTCAACAAAAGAAACAACTTAAGCATGATAAGTTTGATTTGTTTTCACACAATCTATAGACTAATGAGCTTTAATGCAAAAGAAAAGGACAAAGAAACATTGGCCTTTTAATTAGACAATAATTTTGACTAGATAAAACAAAGTTGTGATATTCTTTCTAAACTGATCAAACCCTTAACAACAAAGACAACCATGTGGGCCAGAAAGGTGTGATTGTTAAGCTAAGTAGCCTGGTAAGTCACAATTTACATTTCATTGACATAATTCAATCTCTAGTATAATGAAAACTAAAAAGGCATTGGCCTTATAATCAAATAATATTTTTTGACTTATATGAAAAATTATAATTCTTGTTTGCTTCCTAAACTACTACAATCTTAACAAGATGAACCATGTGGATCATCAAATGATGGAAAGGTGAGAGTATCCAATGAAAGGTGAGAAGGATTGAAGCCTGCACGGGAGAGCTATGGTGAGAGAGCAAGAGCAAGAGAGAGAGAGACTCACAATGTGGGAACACCAACAGTCACAATGTGTGACCGGCCTTCCCTTTATTCATTAGTCACTAAAAAAATAGAGAATAAAGTGACGGTGACAGGCGCCCACTGCCTGTAGTGTGCAAGCGCGGGTACTGTCAGTGTAGTAATACATCGGCGGCTACGTGGAGGTGCCTTTACCCCCAACAACCTCCCAGTTAAAGGTGAATCTGCCTAGTGAGGAGTGAAAAAGAAAAAGAAAAGACAATACAACATGTACACATGAACAAAAGGATGAGGAAAGACGTCATCTCATCCCATGCCCATCAATCTCCTGAGGAAGGCAAAGCACTCCGTAGAGAGGCTTTTGGTGAGCAGATCCTACAGGATTTTGGTTAGTCGAGATCTTGACAAGGTCAACAGACTTGTCCTCAATGAATCCACATATGAAGTGATACTTCACCTCAATGTGTTTTGTCTTCGCATGGAAGATCGGATTCTTGGCTAACTGAATAGCGCTCATAGAATCCAAATGCAGTGTAGGGATAGCATCAATACCAAGGTTATGAACCAAATGGCCTAACCATATAGCCGACTTGCAAGGGTTGCAACATACTTGGCCTCATTAGTGGAAAGAGCCATACACTTGTGCACCTTGGACATCTAAGAGACAACATCTCCAGCATAGGTGAACACATAGCTAGAAGTGGACTTTCTACTATCTACATGTCCTGCATAATCAGAGTTAGTGTACCCCATGACTCATGTATCCTGGCTGCCATAGCATATGCACATATCTGCAATGCCCTTCAGGTACCTCATGATACCCTTCATGGCATCCCAATGCTTCTTGCCAGGTGTAGCCATATAGCGTGCCACAACACCAATTGCAAAGACAATATTTGGATGAGTGGCTATCATGGCATACATAAGACTGCCCACTACGGCGGATGCATAGGGAATCTTGGCCATCTTGGCCCTTTTCTCATTTATTTGTGGACAATCGGTCTATGATACCTTCACATAAGAAGGCAATGGACAACCAATAGGCTTCATGTCTTGCATGCGGAAACACTCAAGGACTTTATGAATGTACTCCCTTTGTGACAAGTAGAGGAGTCCCTGATGCCTGTCACATCTAATGCGCATACCAAGTATGTGAGAGGCTTGTTCCTGATCCTTCATCTCAAAGCTCTTCTTGAGTTGAGCCTTAAGAGCATCTAGCTCATGATGAGCTTTCCTTGCTAATAGCATGTCATCCACATAGAGAACCAAAATAAGCAAAGATCCATCATGGGCTTTCTTTTGTACAAGCATGGATCCATAGCACTACGGCTGTGGCCGTGTGACTGCATAAAAGCATCGAAGTTATGGTACCATTCCCTAGGTGCTTGCTTCAAGCCATAAAGACTTTTCTTAAACTTACACACTAGGTGCTCCCTACTAGGCTTTGCAAAGCCCTTAGGATGCTCAATGTAAATCTCATCATGCAAGTCCCCATGTAAGAAAGTCGTCTTGACATCAATCTGGTACAAGTCCAAATCAAGTTGTGCAACCAAAGCCAAGACTAAGAGTAGGGTAGTCATCTTAACCACATGAGAGAAGACCTCATCAAGTCAACACCATGCTCCTTCTTAAAGCCCTTTGCTACCAATCTAGCCTTGTATGCCAGCTTGGGGTGTCCAGGGGTAACTTTCAACTTGTACACCCACTTGCATGGCAGAGCCTTCTTGCCAACAGGCAAGGAAACCAAATCCCAAGTTATATTCTTATGCAAGGAGTCTATCTCAGACTGCATAGCTCTCTCCTAGGAGTGCCTGTCACCCTCGTGCATAGCCTCATCATAAGTGAGAGGCTCTCCTGCATCTATAACCAAGACATAGTGCATGAATGTGTCAAATCTGTTAGGTGGGCGTTTATCTCTAGTAGAAAGTTGCACTGCATGCTTTGCTATCTACCCAGCATTTTGTCCAACATTGTGGCCATGAGTACTTGCTACTGCTGTTGCAGGCTCTCTAGCTAGCTATACGGGAGCTCATGGCTCCTTCTAAAATATAACTTTGTGTATCTCCACTATCTTCTCAGGCTGCCTATGCATATTGTCTTCATGGAAGACTACATCATGGTTGCGGATGACTTTCTGCGTGTGTGGATCCCAAAAATAGTAACCCATCTCTTCTGCATCTCCATAGCCAAGGAATATGCATTTAACACTCTTAGGATCCAGCTTGTTATGATTGTCCTTGGGCACATGGCAATGGGCACATGGCAAAATGCTTCACATCCAAAGACACGTAAATGCGCATAAGATGGAGGCTTTCCTATCCATACCTCCTTTGCAACCTGAAAATCAATGGCACTACAGGGCGATCTATTAATGATATGCACGAAAGTTGTAACTGCCTTAGCCCAAAAGTGCTGGGGTAGGCCTGCATGGTTAAGCATATTGCGAACCCTCTCCTAGATGGTCCTATTCATCCACTCAACCCTACCATTCTGGGGAGGGGGTGTAAGGGGTGGTCAACTGACCCTTGATACCTCTCTCATCACATAATTAGTCAAAAGCACGTGAGATATACTCACTCCCATTATCTATCCTTAGGCATTTCAGCCTATGTCCAGACTGGTTTTTTGCCAACAAAGCAAGCCATCTCTAAAAAATTTCCAATACATCAGACTTCTACTTTATGGGATAAGCCCATACTTTACGTGAAAAATCATAAAGTAACAAAATACTTTGCACTACGGCCCACAGACATCAGAAGGAACCAAGGTCAAGGGCTCACTCATGCATGACATACCAGACTTCTTATGCATAGACCTAGTCTGCTTGCTATAAAGACAATGTTCACAAGAATCAAAATGAGAATAGTCAAGGGGTGATAAGTACTGCAAACTAGAAAGCATTTTCATTCCCTTAATAGACATGTGCCCCAAATGGGCATGCCAAAGAGATACATGAGGTAAAGACCCCACACACAAAGCATGATCAACTGTAGATCTAGAAACAACTAAGGGGTAGAGGCTTCCAGTATTGGCACCTCTCGCAAATACAAGCCTGCCATGAGTAATCTTCTATGCAAAGTCTCCAAAAGATACATGATATCCTGCATCATGAAGCTGTCTAGCGGACATGAGACTATGTGTCAATGTAGGTACATGACGTACATCGTGCATAAAAAAACTAATGCCAAAAGAAAACTGTATCCTAACATCACCAATGTCGACAATATCAAGAGACCTGTCATCACCCAAGCGCACAGAACCCAAAACAAAACGATATGAATTGAACCACTCTCGGCAAGGTGTCACATGAAAGGACAAACCTGAGTCCAAGAGCCAACACTGTGTATACATTGAGTGTATCTTTGTCATCTGTGAAGCACTAGATGAAGCTGCTGCAAGGATATAATCCCCATCACTATCCTCGGGTTGCATAACATTGATCTCTTCAATTTTAGTACTTGACTTAGCAGGTACTATGCTGTGATTAGAAGGCTTTTCCTGCACTTTCTCTTTCCCCTTGTCTTTGCGCCTTTAATGGCACAATTCATGACACTGTGGCCTTATGTGGCCTTTCTTCTCACAATGATGACAAGTTAGATTTGCATTTCTCCCACGAGACTTACTGCGTGACTTGCCACATGACTTGGACCGACATTTCTGTGAATCCCATCCATGGCCATTACCACGGTCATTATTTGCATTTCCATCATGTCGGCCTCTAATTGTCAAAGCATGAGACACAGAGAGGCATCCGAATTCTTACGCTTTATCTCTTCATGTAGAAGAGAGCTCTCAACATTAGATAGATTCAGAGTAGTGGAAAAAGCACATAAGGTAGTGTGAAATACATCCCAAGACTCATTAAGAGTTCCAAGTGAGAACAACGGAGTGACATCCTCTTTGAAATCAATGCCCTACGAAACCAAGTTATTAAGAATAGCATGAAACTAGCTCAGATGAGCTGACATGGTCACATTCACTTTCATGTAGAGATCCATAAGTTGTTTCAGCCAATACATTTGACTTGCAGGACTTTGCTTGTGATAGAGGTTCTTGATCTTATCCCAAAGCTGCCAAGCACTCTGTGCTTCGTCAACCACATTGTAATGCACCTGTTCAGTGAGAGACAAGATGAGGGTGGAATTGCATAACTCATCAAGCTCCATCCATTTGTCATTAGTCATAATTTCAAGCTGCTCTCCACTCAACCTTAGCGACTTTATCTAAAATTTTTGCACCAATACTTGCCAAACTTGGCTCTTCCAATAGGCATAATTTGTACCATCAAGCCTAGTGATGTTGAAGATAGAACTGTCAGTGGAAGAAGATGCCATACTGCAAGTTGAAACATTGCACATACTTCAAAATTGCTTGCTGTAAACTGCAGAAAATGATAAAAAAACCACCAAAACCAAGGCAAAATGGCGAGAAATGAGTATCTAATGATGGTGCCCACCAAGTACCATCAAAAGTATATCAAACTAGGATGATTCAGCATGAATAATACATGACAGTCTAGAGATATACACTTGCTATAATTTATGACAATAGTGTACAATTAGAGTTGATAGTAGGCAAAACCCAATATTCAAAGTCAATCACTGATTGTCAATGAAAAACCAACATCAAGTGAGCATAAACAAGCATGTAACAATCA
Organism: Lygodium microphyllum; assembly: GCF_053477565.2. Lineage (NCBI taxonomy): Eukaryota > Viridiplantae > Streptophyta > Polypodiopsida > Schizaeales > Lygodiaceae > Lygodium > Lygodium microphyllum. Next base: position 107,000,384 of record NC_141163.1, read on the forward strand.
AACTGACATGAGCCAATGCCCAAGCATGTTAGACAAAGTCCGTTAGTAAAGTCAGTACACCGCCCAATCCACAGGGAAAAATGTACATACCATTGCCAAGACCTGCTGACACAAGTCGGTGTCTGCTTAGTGAATACAAAGCCGAATCAGCCCAAGTACATCTACACGGACCAAGGTATATCAACCATACATCATCCACGAGGAGATCTTGATCTCAAAGATCCAAAAGCTCAATATGCATAACCCACACTGCTCAATGTTTGATAAGCATACAAAGACGCTCCCACTGGTGTAAAAGCCATAAGTGTCAAGCAAATAAGCTCAAACAAAGTATGTAAGAGCACCAATGATGGAGTATCCAAGATCATATATCAGTAAGACATCCAGAGCATATGAGTGGTCAAGTATCCAATGATAGCATTTAATGTCATGAAGACAATCCCAATCAATCTTTGACAAGCCAAAGCAAGACCAAAATAGGCTCCAGAATATCCAAAGTCATGCCCAAACTAAGCTCCAGTAGCATTCAAGTCCAAACAATGTAACTAGCATGTGTTGAACATAAGCATCAAGCATGTATCAACAGGTCATACATAGACCATAGGCATAACCTCTGTCACAAAGCATGCCAGTGTAGACCAATGTCAAGTAAATGCCAACCAATATGGAGCTCAAACAAGGCTCAAAATACATTATGGAACCATCCAAAGCATTTTCCAACCTTCATTAGCATCCCAATAGTCATATGAAACACGGGAAGCACCCGCAAACCAATAGGCAAAGCATAAAGTGACTAAATAAGCTTCAGTCCTAGAGTGTACAATAGTGATTTACTATATAAAACTAAGTATTTCAGGACACTAAATCAGCTCCAAATGATGGCCAATCAATAGGCATACATTCCCCTAACATTCGGAGAGGACCATTCAGGACCAACCGAGCATCAAATGTCAATGCTATCCAAGAATAAACATAAAGTGCTGATGTAATACTCCTTGTGGCTGCCTGCGGATTGTGGAAAACAGTCCTGGAGTGAGGTAAATCAGTCCACAAATCAATGCCAATGATAAACCACCGATGCCAAGCATCAAGGGGGTATTCCCAAGTGCCAAATGAAGTGTTTTCAAGCTGCCAATGAGTGCCAAGGCAGGGCTGAAGTAAAAAATGAATTTTTGCAGGTCTTCAAGCTGGCCCAAATAGGGTTGATGTTGCTAGGTATGCTGCTGGTCCATGTGGCATTAATGGGGTGGAAGGGGGGCTCAAGTAGGGCCTTAAGAAGGCCTACACAAAGCCTTGTCAAGCCTAATCAGGCACAAGAGACAAGATATGAAATGGGGGAGCTCCAATGGTTGGAGCTATGGCTGCCACTTCTTGTTATACCCTGCAAATTGAAATAAACACTCAAAAGAATGTTTCAATACCTCTGAAGGAATGCCCTAAGGATGCCCAAATGGGCCGGGTAGGTGCTCGTAGGTAGGTGCTCGGGAAGCCATGGAGTGATCAGAAGCTCGAAGGAGTTGGATATGGCTACCAAGAGTGAGAACCAATGGTGTAGGGATTCAAATGAATGTTGAAGGAGTCATGAACCAAGCTCGAATGCTTTTTCCATGTGGACCTGCCCTATTCTCCTCGGAATTCAATTATGATTGAATAGCCTTGTCCAACCAGCCGTCTTGCACAAATTTCCTTTTTTCTCTGCCCTGTTTCATCGTCTGGATTTTTTGTTATTAATTTTTATTAGAGTTTTCAAGCTCAATTTTCTTGTTTTTTCCATGTGAATGCTCCCTAACCCCACGAAAATGCATTCCAACATGACAGTCCTATGATGCACTATTGTTCAGACATTCTTCCTTTTTACTACCCTTCGTTCCAGTGCTTGGATCTTCTTCTATTAATTTTTGTGTTCCGTTTCGGGGGTAATTTTTTGATTTTTTCCATATGAACGGGTCTTATCTTCGTCGGCACTGTGTTCTGACATGATAAACATGCTTGGCATGACTTTTCCCACATTTTTTGTTTTTCCCATGCTTCATTTTGGCGATCGGATTTTTCGATATTCCTTTTCGTATGCGTTATCAAGTCCGATTTTTGCGTTTTTTCCATGTGAATGCCCTGAATTGTTCTTGGACACCCCGTTGACCTCTTTCGTTGTCTTTTCCTCGACTTTTTGCCCAGTTTTTCTTTTTATAGCATTTTTTTTTGAAACATGGTTTGTGTTTTCTGAATTTTTCCATCCAATTTGTGCTTGTCGTGCCTCTCGCGTCGCGCGTGACCGTGGTTTTTTCGAATTTTCCTGATGACATTGCGTCCGTCACGTCAGCCTGCCCCTGCACTACCATCCTGGCCCCCGTTGCTTCCCGCCATTGCAAATTTTTTTACCTTGCCCCGCGCTCATGCGCGTGTTGAGGGGGGCATCCTTGTTTTTCCTTTAAAATAATAATAATAATAACAATATTATTATTCTTAATTATTTATCTTACTTATTTATTAAAAAACCCCAAATTTCCCCCCCACCCGACGGTTTCCCCCTCTCGTTTCTCTCTCCCTCCCTCTCTTTCTTTTTCTCTCTCTCTCCCCGACTCCATCTCCCCCCTCTTCTTCCTTCCCTCTCTCCCCATCTCCTCCTCCCTTCCTCCTTCTCCCTTCCTCCTCCACTTCTCCTTCATCCTCCCTCTCCTCCTCTCTTACTCCTTCTCTACCTCCTTGCCTTCCCTCCTTCTCCCCACCGTCGCCACCTCCCCCTCCTCCCCACGACCACCCCCTCCCCCTCCTCCCTCCGCATCGCCGATGCCTGCTGGTCCCGGCCGCCGTGCGGCTTAGCCACATGCCGCGCGTTCGCTCGCTTGCCATCCGCCTTCTCTGCCGCCGCGCGTTGTCGTCGCCACGCCAAGGCCCTTGTCGCGCCGCATTGCCCATCCTTGCCCCATCGTCACTTGTGTCGCCCACCCCCATTACCCTCCCATTCCCGTGCCCGCCTGCCCCCACTACCCTATACCCCTCCCATTCCCTGTCTCGCCCACCCCTCCTACCCATTACCCCATTACCCCTAAACCCCCCACAAAACCTAATCCCTATCCCTAACCTAAACCCCCTCCTAACCCACTGACTAACCCCCCACCCCTTACCCTAACCTAACCCCACCCCCATACACTTTCCCTTAGCCCCTCTTCTCACCACCCCTTCCGCCCTTCCAACAAACACCCCTCTTAGCCCCCGTTTCCCTGCCAAAACTCGTAGAGCCATCTTAGCCCCCCTGTTCTCTCGCACCAACTCGCCGACACCCCGCTGATGACTATACCTCCATTTCCGTGTAATCAACGGGTCCTCACCACCCCCTCATCCCACCACCCTGCTTGCGGGTGTTTGTGAGGGTGTTCGTGCGCGTCACGGATGAGCTTGTGTTAAAGTTCAGGAGTCGTCCATACGTGTTCAGTGCGAGGACTTCTCCGTGCGATGGTGCGTGCCGTTCGAGCACAAGCTGCTGTTCACATGCAGTCAAGTACCCCCTTTTTTATTTAAAAACTATAAAAACCTCTAAAAAACACATAAAAATCAATAATAATAATAATAATAATAATTCCTAAAAAATTCCCAAAAATAGCTAAAAATTCATTTGACCAAGTAGGCACTTTTTGAATTATTTTTCAAAGCTGAAATTCCATAAATAAATTGCAAAAAATCTCAAGACTTCAAAATTCATTTAAAACCCATTAAAATTTGGTTAAAAATTGTTAAAAAATCAAAATAAATAATATATATATATATTTTAAAAAATTACATTGATATTTTTCTTTAATTTTGATTTTTTTTTCAAAGTTGAATATGCTTTACCAAATGGGCAAACTCTTATTTTTGGGTAAAATTCTTGGAAAAAAAACATATTATATGCCAAACATAAAAGGAAAAATGTTGGAAAAATCTAGTATTGTCTTGCCAAAAATCTAACCAAATACCATATGTTTCTTGATTATTTTTTTAATGAGGTGATGGTATGGTTTTTTATGAGCTTATCATGTTTAAATGTTTTTCAGTTGTTGACTTTTCTCTTTTGAGATTCATTTGCATTGTGGGATTGATATGTGCTCATTCAGTATCCTTACACACACACACACACACACTCTCTCTCTCTCTCTCTCTCTCTCTCTCTCTCTCTCTGTGGTAATTCTTTTTCCCTTCTCGTTTATTTTTTTCGCTACACCAAAATTCACATATTAATACCTAAAATGAACCCTAATCACCATCATGGCATGCGCATCCCCACTAAACACACATTCTTTTTAATTAAATAAAGCTCAATGAGCTCTTCACTTTGCATGCGCTACGTACGCTTCAGAGGCACCTTAATTTTAAATAAAATGAACCAGCCGTCACAAAAAATGCACGCACTGCAAAAGAAGAGCACCTCAGATACATTAAATTCTTAATTAATTAATCTACATTTAGAGGTCGAGTTTGGGTATCGAAGTAAGGGATTCATTAAAAGTATCATTCCACCTTAATAAATTGTAAATAACAATTTAAAAATGAACCTCTATTTTTTAATTAAGATTTACAACCTAATAAAATTTCACCCATTTTTAATAATTTATTAAAACGAATCCTTCACTAAAATCATTCCCCTCACTGCACTTTCTTTTTCCCTTTTCAATAAACATGCTTTGCGGGATGGGCATGTGTAGTCTTCAAAATGGTCTTTCACATCACTGATGGTCAATGGTGTTTTGGTTATGATGTGTATGGTTATTGCTTTGGTTGATTTATATGGTTAAGGGTACGGTCTGAATTTATTTTTCATTTTATTTGCCTAATATGGGGTCTCGGATGCATGTCTGTTGCATAGCATGAAGGTTTCGATCGCATATGTCTAGAGGTCATGTCGAATTTTTTCTAGGATGTGCCTGGCTTGGGGATAGTTGGTCGAGTCCCGTTTAAAACCTTGGTTGATATCATATCTTTGATCTTTTCTACTGGTTTTGCAGGCATCTCTTTTGTTTGTGAGTTGTGTTGTGTGTTTACTATCTGAATGGCACCTCGTATACCTCTTGTTCAGTACGTCCCATTGATCAATAGGGATTATTCTTCCCTGTTGACTTTTGAGCATATTGCGAAAGTTGGCCTTGCATCTTTTGTGGTTGCTTCTCTCCCTCTGATTCCAGATGATCCAGCCCTTTCTGATGAGTTTCTCGCGTCATACAATAAGAAATCGAGCTTGGTTCGTGGTACTTCCATGGTCATGACACTTAGAGGGTTAGGGAAGGCTTTGTTCCTTTCCTACAAAGGGGAACCCTTTGTCACAGCTAGATAGTTATTCTCAAATGAAGACATCCTCAAGCTATTATAGAAGCAAAATAAAGAGGTCCTCGATGTCAAGAAGGTGATTAACACTTCAGGAGAGTCTTTCTCAATGATCACACTGATCCTCTCTAGAAGCTAGTTTACCAATTCCTTCAGGACACATTCATGCCTGCCAAGACACCATCTCACTACTTGTCCAAGGAGCTCTTCACAACTTCCAAGATGGTTTTAAGAGGGGTTGCCATTGACTAGAGAAGTTACCTTCTTACAAAGATGGACAAGCATTTTGTCAAGGTGACTAGAGGGAATGTTACCAATGTAACCTGTGGTTCATATTTATATGCTTTTCTGACATATTCAGGCCTTAAGAAGGGTATTTTACCTCCTCCTCCATCTAATCCAGTCCCTCCCCCTCCATCTTCAGAAGATTCCAAACCCATTGACATAGAGGATATTGATTCCCCCCCTCCACTGGTCATTTAGCGGAAGCGCTTGAAGCGTGTAGTAGCAGAGACAATCCCGTGAGTCATTCCTTCAGTGTAAGTTCTTGCTACCTCTAGAAGTGAACTCCCTGCCTACCTCACATGCAACAACTTATTCAAGGCACATCGAGAGGATTCTTTGGATAAATCAGTTCCTTCGCTGAACCACTTGGTGACAGGGGATGCCATTCCTTTCCTTTGTAAAGACATCCAGAGTTTTATTGAACTCTTAGTGACAGCTTGTGCTCAGCAGTTATATTCTTCTTTTTATGAAGAATTGATGCAATCCAAAGACCAGATGAATAAGGCAACCACAGAGCTAGCCTTTGCCAAGGACACTCTTTTCGATTTGTTTAAGCAGATGGAGCAGTAGACAAAAGTGATTGAGACCCAGAGAGAAGAAATATCTTCTTTGAAAATCAGTTAGCAAAAGCTTAGTCAGAGGTCACCAGGGTTTCTGAAGAGAAAGAGAAAATGTCCAAAGAAGCTCAAGAGTTCAAGACTCTTCTGGATACGAAACTGTCAGACTTGCAGATTGCTCACAATACAGTGGAATCCCAAGCCTCCCAGATTAAATAGTAAAAGGACCAATTGGTGCAGTCACGATCCATTCCCCCAAGTCCCAGTGTCCCCATGATTCCTTCTATGTCTCAGCAGGACTTGGTTGCTCTTCAACAGAATGCGACTTTATGTCCTTTATTTCAGGCCAAGGTTGAGAGATTGCAGTCTAGAATGGATATCTTATGGGATACTTTTGAGCAGTTTATGGAGTTTCTTCCTCCCGCCTACTCTTTCTTTGTTCATTATCAACAACAGAAGTTGGCCTTTTATGTTAAACTTTCAACCATAGATTTATCTCCTCTAGAGGATGGCTGAAGTGGAACCTGGTCTGCGAATATGTTGTCTAAAGTGGTGAGGATGGTGTTTGAGGATTCAGTAGTCCCAGATTCAATGTTGATGTCCTATATGTACCTCAGAGGTGACTTGTTATGTAAAGAAGGACTAATCTATCAATGGAAATGAACAGGAAATCAAATTAATCTAAGCTACAAATGACAAGAAATGAAGTAAACTAAGATTCCAGCATGGCCATGCTATGAAACAACTTCCATTACCATAGCACAATGTAGCCATGGACTATCATCCAAGTACAAGAAACTATGAAAGATAAGAAGGATGAAATTTTTGATAATGCCAAAGAATGATGCTACATTAGCACTTCTTGCCTTTTATACTAATTCCTAAGTCCTCTTTCTCTAGGCTCAAGTATTTACAAAGTTTTATACTTGGAATAGGCTTCAACTCTCATGTTGATAATTTATTTCATTACAAATCATCCCCTCCTAGAGATGTTTTGTCCTCAAAATTGAAGATATTGAGTAGAAGGCGAGTCGATGATGAAGCAAATTATGTCGATGAAGATCCATAAGCATATGGAAGCACTTTGTGTGACAAAACAATATAATGAACTTGAAACAGTGAATTGACTGCTTGCTGTCCAAACAGGGATGTGTCAGTAGATTTGCCATAACTTTTGACTCGAGCGTCCAAATTCAGTGTTTGAAGAGTAGAAATGAAATACACACCATGAGGCATCATCCTACACCATCAAGATCACTTTTTGATGTTGTTAAGGCAATTTAATCAATAATAGTATTTTAATATAGCAAGCAGTCCCTACACAGATTATGATCTTTCATCTTGCAAAAGCCATGGAAAAGCATCCAAATTGTAACATGTCTACTCGTCCGCTTGTGGGACACATCTTACCAACCCATTAGTAGGAGGAGGGTCTAGAAGGCTCTGCCTAGCACTTGCAAGGAATGAGACAGGGTTTGCGATCTAGGTCTTCCCAAGTCTGCGAGCGGAAGTGTTCGGCCGTTCCCACTTGGGATCGACTTGAAGTCAGGGTTCCTTTCCTATCAGCAAAGTCTCTAGGAAGAAGCTAGTGTCGAGCTCTAGATATACCACTTTGCGTAGAAACAATAGAGTCGAAGCGGATTTATGCTGCACTTGGTTCATGGAGAATGGGAAACGAGAGGGATGCAAAGCTCAACCTATCTGCCATACGGCATAGTCCCATTCCTTTCCCTTAAAATAGAATAAACCGAGATTCTACATCTACTGACACTAACTCTTCATAGTCTTATTATCTCATCATTTGAGAAAAGTTCCCAGCTAACCGGGACCACCCTTTAGTAGGATGGACCTAAGTCACGTCCACCGCACTTTCCTCAGTTTGCTTTAGTTATCTAATTATCTACCACATTATGTTTTGACATGCAAAAGCAGCTTCCTTAATTAATCAAATTAATTATGGGTTCCTTCACGCAACTTAGGCAATGACACAAAAACAATGTCAAGCAAGTTTCTTTTTCTCCAATATCTGCTCTTTATTTATCAAAATCATGGAGTACATCCAATATCATGCCCGAAGGCTATCCCAACAATCTACAGGATTGATGCTCAAGTTTCACTCGTTGACTAGTACACGGGCCTCAAGATCCCATCTCGAGTCACGTCGGCCTCTTGTGTGGGACTCCAAGGCAAGGGATTTATAGCCAGAGCCTCCCCTGGCACCCAAGAATCCTCCCGCTCCAAGCAACACCCACGAAGAGACCTCTCGCGGTGAGTTAGGTCCATGTACCCAATGCGGCTAACAACCCCCTTGGATAGGGCCAGGCAGACAGTTGGAGGTAACTGTTCCTGCCTCTCCCTCCAAGCCTTTAACGTGAAGCATTAAGTGTTTTTCCTTGAATTATTTCCTTGAGCAAAGGGGATAAAATAATGTACCTAAGTGTACAATCATAAGCATTTCGGAGGCCGTTTGTATGACCGATTGCTAAGGTGTGACTCCTTTTTTCTGGATGCTCCCACCATCCGATCCTGGGTCTTTTTCCCGGATGCTCCTTGTTGAGATATCGAGCTCCACTCGTGATATGCCAGGGTGACCGTTGTGCATTTATGTCACCGACTTGTCAGTTTGTAGATGCGGTTGGTACACTGCCCATGAATAATAGCTAGATGACAGCTATCCTTATCTACTCTAGTTCGTGGCTCAGTTAGTATGCCACCTTAGTTAGTTGAGTTTGGTTTGAGACCCATATATAGGGTTCTTCTATTTCTATGTACTAGAGTTCTTTTGGCTTACACAACTAAGAAGAGGAAAACTGTTTTCAGCCTCCACCTTTGTGTGTATTCCCCCATTGTGCAAGCAAGAAAGCTACAAGTGAGACTCCTTCCTTCTCTCCCACAATCTTGACATGGTATCAGAGCCTTGTTCGTGGTAAGGAGCTCAAGAAAGCAAGCCAACTTCGCGGTGTTCTGGTAAGAGGAGCAGTGTGGCTTTCATTTTCTGTTTTGGGAGCAGATCTCTGCAGGTAGCACAACTGGAAATTGCAAGAGTGCATTATCTCAGGTTGAGACACCCTTTGCGGTGAAGCAACATGGCAGTGTATGCTGCGGGAGTGGGCTTTAGCCCTTGGTGACCCTGTTTTTTTGATTTGAGGCCATTTCGGGGCCTGTTTTGGAGGCGGAAGTTTTCTGCATGCACTCAGAAAAAGGCCCTGTTTTATGCTGTGCGACCACTGTTCTACAGGTCGGTGAAAAATTACCACAGAAATTGCATTGTATGCTTGTGTGCACAGACATTGGGAGTTATAGAATCATCCTTGTTTCCTGTTTATGCAAAATCGTCACTAGGAAGTGACTGTGTGGTCAAATACCTCTTTCGCCAGTTTTACAGATTTGCCCTTGTGAAGGTGAAGCTGTGTTTTTTGTAGTGACAGAATTTTTTGCAGTATTTTGTAATGGCGTCTGATTCTCTTTCACAGATTGTAACTGAAAAGCTTGACAAGAACAACTTCCAAGCATGGAAGTTTATAATGACGAATTTCCTTATGGGAAACGGATATTGGGAATTTGTTGCAGGAAATGAAGAAGAACCAATTCTTCCTGATGTTCCCAATCAATAGCAAATGCAGGCATTCAAAGCATGGCATGAGAGAGCCAGAAAAGTTATGTACTGGCTGTCTATCAATATTTCAGACTCTATGATTGTGCATATTCAGGATGCAAGTACGCCAAAGGAGGCATGGGATACTTTGTCAAAAATGTATAGCACAAATACGCAAGCCAGGAAAATGCAGCTCAAGCAAGAGTTGCATAATGTGCAAAGAGAAAGTATGAGCATCAATGACTACCACATGAAGGTGAAGAAGATTGCAGATGCACTTGCTTCCATTGGGTCACCAGTGGAAGATGATGATTTAGTTTCTGTGACCTTGAATGGTCTAGGAAAGGATTATGCACAATTTCGGACATCCATTTCAGTTCGTGAAAGATTTCCTGATTTTGAGGAGTTGATTGCTCTTCTAATTTCTGAGGAGCAAAGAAATGGTGGTGCATCTTCTTTAGGAGGAACTTCAAAAGAAATTGTCTTTTACTCAAATGCTGGAAGAGGTAGAGGCAGAGGTAGAGGAGGCCGTGGTAGAAATCAGAATATGCAACAGACTCAAGAAAACCAGTCCTATGGAAGAGGACGTGGTAACTCTAGAGGCAGGGGGAGCCAAAGAGGTCGTGGTTGATGGCAAAGAGGCCAAAATGCAAACAACAATGTTGAATGCTACTACTGTGGTAAAATGGGTCATATGGCTAAAGATTGCTATAAAAAGCAGAATGACATCATGAATGGAAAATTGCAACAAGGAAATTATGCATCTTCTAGTAGACAGGGTGATGATAGAAATAAGGATTTGTTTATGGTGCAGCACATGAACAATTCTGTGACAAGTGCAGAAGAAAGCAACGAAGTGTGGTATGTTGACTCAGGTGCATCAAACCACATGACAGGTCATGCAGAATAGATGCAAGATGCAAGAAAAATGGGAAAACCAGGATTTGTGGAGACTGGTGATGATACTGCACATCCTATTGTGCAGATTGGAAAAATTCCTTTGTCTATGCAGGATAGGAAAAAGAAATACCTGTCAGATGTATTTCATGTCCCGAATATCACCAAGAATCTGGTTTCTGTTGGTCAAATGGTTGAGTAGGGCTTGCAGGTCAGATTTAATCCTCATGGATGCTTTGTTGAGGATATGAAAAATAAAGGTCGCTTGATAGCAAAAGGAAAGAAGAAGGGCAGAATGTTTACATTGGATGCAGACATGCCTGAATTGAGTGCAGCAATGTTTGCACATGGGACCGGTGTAGTTGCAGATATTGATATCTGGCATAAACGCATTGGTCATGTTAATGTACAATGACTTAAATCAATGCAGGCCCAAAATATTGTTGCAGGATTGCCTAAATTCAAGGTTGCAGAAATGCATAAGGTATGTGAAGCCTGTCAGTTTGGAAAACAGGCAAGGAAACCATTTCCTAGACATGCTCAAGAGAGTAAGAAGCCATTGGAATTAATCCACTCTGATGTGTGGACTACTAAAGCTGCATCTCTTGGAGGCTGTTATTATTTTGTTACTTTTATTGATGACTATAGCAGAAAAGTTTGGGTGTATTTTATGAAAAAGAAAAGTGAAGTTTTTGGGCATTTCAAAACTCTTAAAGCTATGGTTGAAAAAGAAACAGGCCTGCAAATAAAATGCCTAAGGTCAGATGGAGGGGGAGAGTACCTCTCAAATGAGTTTGCAAGGTTCCTGTAGGAGCATGGCATAAAGCAGCAATATTCATGCAGTCATACCCCACAACAAAATGCAATTGCAGAAAGGAAAAACAGACATATTGGAGAGGTATCTCGTGCCATGCTCAATGAAAAAGACCTGCCAGATTTTTATTGGGTTGAGGCAGTTGCTACAGCAGTCTACATAATGAACATAACTCCCACTGCAACAATACATGGGATGACTCCAGAGGAGAGGTATACTAGTAGGAAACCAGATATTTCTCATTTGAAAATTTTTGGTTGCATTGCCTATGTTCATGTGCCAGATGAGTTGAGATCCAAGTTGGATCCAAAAGCTGAGAAGTGCATCTTTATTGGTTACTCTTTGCAGCAGAAAGGGTATAGATGCTATAACCCTTCTACTCGTAAGTTTACAGTGAGCAGAGATGTTGTTTTTGATGAGATGAGTAGCTGGTATAAACCAGTAAATGTGATTGATAATGTAGATGCACAAAATGGTAATGCTGCATAGAATTCACAGCAGTAGTCACAAGATATTAGTGGACCTGGAGTGTCCTCTAGCAGTGGTTCACATTCTTCGCCATGGACATGCAGATTGAGATCAGGAGAATCTTCTCAAAGCAATGTAGATAGTGGTATGCAGGTATCACGAAAAGGAAAAGAGAAGGTAGATCAGCCCATGTTTGATGTGAATGCAGGTCACTCTTATGTGGATGGTGAATCCAGTGGCTCAGAACAGAGCATTGATGATGAATTGGGTATTCCTTCTATTGTTACACCTGGAGTAAGGAAGACCAGGGATGTTTTGAGAGTACCTGGAAGTGAGCCTACTTTGTGTAGGTCTACTAGAGCTAGGTATCCTGTGGATAGGCTGAAATATGATGGATTTACAGCCATTCACTATGCATATATAGTCAAAGTGATATAGGAACTAGAACCCAGTTCTTTTGAGCAAGCCATGGGAAAAGAAAAATGGGAGAAAGCTATGGATGAAGAAATGGATGCCTTGGAAGCAAATGCTATATGAGAGTTGGTACCTTTGCCTAAAGATAAGAATGCAATCGGCTGTAAGTGGGTTTATAAGGTGAAGCACAACGCAGATGGTTCTTTGAATAGATACAAGGCAAGATTAGTAGTCAAGGGGTATGCACAAACATATGGCATTGACTATGAAGAAACATTCAGTCCGGTTGCAAGGATGACAACCGTAAGAGCAGTCATTGCTATGGCTGCATCAAAGGGATGGTCTTTACATCAGATGGATGTAAAGAATGCCTTTTTTGCATGGTGATTTGCAAGAAGAGGTCTATACAAAGCAGCCACGAGGTTATGTGCATGCTGTTCATCCTAAGTTTGTTTGCAGGTTGAAGAAAGCCTTGTATGGCTTGAAGCAAGCACCTAGAGCATGGTCTGACAAGATAGGACAGTATCTTGTCACTATTGGCTTTCAGATTTCCAAGGCAGATTTCTCACTTTATGTGAGAAAAATAGAGAAAGGTATTATGCTGCTTGTCATTTATGTTGATGATTTGATTATCACAGGTGATAGTGATGAAGATATCCTTCATGTGAAAATGCTATTGAAGCAAAAGTTTGAGATGAAGGATTTGGGAGAGGCGTTATTTCTTGGGCATTGAGGTGATTAGATCACCAAGTGGGATATGGCTCTTGCAGAGGTAGTATGGATTGGACATGCTGTCCAAATATGGGATGACAGGCTGTAAGCCTATTTCTGTTCCTTTGGAGCAGAATGTGAAGTTGAGCACAGATGCAGGTGAGCTTCTCGAAGACCCTACTATGTACAAACGCATAGTAGGAAGTTTGATTTATATGACTATTACTAGGCCAAATTTGAGCTATGCTGTTGGATTGGTAAGTCAGTTTATGCAGGCTCCAAGGAAACCACATTTGGATGCGGCTAGACGCATACTCAGATATGTGAAGTCCACATTGCAGTATGGGCTATTTTATGAGACTGGGGTTCAGATACAGTTACATGGATACACTGATGCTGATTGGGTTGGTAGTATTTCTGATAGACGATCTACCAGTGGATATGTGTTCTCTTTTGGGAGTGCTGCAGTCACTTGGAGCAACAAGAAACAGCCTACAGTTGCCTTGTTGAGCACAGAGGTTGAGTACAGGGGTGCAACAATGGCTGCATGTGAGGTAGCTTGGTTGCATAAGCTACTTTATGATATGCATCAGCCTACAGATGGGCCAGTTGTCATTTATTGTGACAACATGAGTGGTATACACTTAGCAAATAACCCAGTTTATCATGCTAGAACAAAGCACATTGAGGTGCATTATCACTATGTGCGGGAGAGGGTTTTACTAGGTCTTATTGATCTAGTTTATGTCAGCACAGAGGATCAGGTAGCTGACATATTCACGAAGGCATTGGGCGCAGAGAAGCTGCGCAAGTTCAGAGACCTGCTTGGTGTGCAGGAATTGGGATTGAGCTCGAGGGAGAGTGTTGAGATATCGAGCTCCACTCATGATATGCCAGGGTGACCGTTGTGCATTTATGTCACTGACTTGTCAGTTGTTGCAGATGCGGTTGGTACATCGCCCATGAATAATAGCTAGATGACAGCTATCCTTATCCACTCTAGTTCGTGGCTCAGTTTAGTATGCCACCTTAGTTAGTTGAGTTTGGTTTGAGACCCATATATAGGGTTCTTCTATTTCTATGTACTAGAGTTCTTTTGGCTTACACAACTAAGAAGAGGAAAACTGTTTTCAGCCTCTACCTTTGTGTGTATTCCCCCATTGTGCAAGCAAGAAAGCTACAAGTGAGACTCCTTCCTTCTCTCCCACAATCTTGACACTCCTAGCATCCGATCCTGGATCGTTTGCAACTTGGCGAGATCCCAATAATCTCAAACAAGATTACCCAAGCAAATGTTCTTGGTAAGTTAACTTATTTTGACTTGTCCTTTTTCCTTGGGTTTTACCTTATGGTATCCTAACCTAACCCAAGCATTAATTGGACAATCAAGGCAACAAACATGCCTTATGCGCAACCCAACCAAGGGTCTTTTATCCTTCCAGTTCTAACCAAGTTCAGTTAACACACTTGGCAACATAGGACTCTTCATCTAGGTCTTCAAGATACAGACTAGATGCATGCGTTCCTTCCATTTCTCTTAGTGCGGTTCTATGCAAACTTTTCCAATCAACCTTATCCATCATGCACATGGTGCGATTAGTATAGTTGTACATCCTAAATGACCTTTATCTCTCTTCATTCCTGGCAACGAGTACTTATTCCTGATGCACCGGATCACATGTGACTTGCGTATATGAAAGTCTAGGTTTTTGTCCAACGATGCAAGTATATCTCATGAACAGAAACTAACATTTGATGTGTTTCTTTTAATCATGATTGCAAAACATGAATTCTAAATGACTATTCATGCATTGAATTGGTTAAAAAGCTATCATTTTATGTGAAGTAAGGCAATAACCTTATCATTTTATGTGTGTAAAAGCTATCATTTCCTGCATATAAACTTATGCGAATTCCATACTCTACCATTTCACGCATGCAATTTAGCGCTTAGAGTAAACAAAAACCCTAAGACTCGTTCTTGTTCCATGCATGTAGCTAACCCTTTCATCTCTTCCACGAGAAATAATACATAATTAGTTTTAACGCTTAAAGAACTTGGGTTTGATTTGTGTTCGTAGGGGTGTTTATTGCATTGGTCGCTCCACTCGCCTCTCTTGCATTGCCGGTACCAATGGTAGCTTTGGCACCTATGCTTCCCGGATTTTCTTCTTGGGAGCCATTACTACTCGGGGTTTGGATAGTCCGGGCCTTAGCAGCCTTCAGGATGACCGGTTCGGGAGGGAAAGGTTGCGGGAAGGGAATCCTTTGCAGATGAGTGGGGTGACTTGTCTCCAACTCTCTTCCTTTCTCTTTCTCCTTCTCTCTCTCTCCCTCTCTTCTTCTTCTTCTTCTTCTTTTTCTACTTCTCTCTTCTCTCCTTCTACCTCTTCTACTTCTTCTTCACTTCTTCTTCTCCTTCTTTCTCTCCTTCCCTTCCTCTCTTCTCTCTCTCCTTCTCTCCTTCTCTCCCTTTTCTCTTCTTCTCCTACTCTCTCTCTCTTTCTCTCTCTCTCCTTCTCCTCTTCTCTCCCTCTCCTCTTTCTCTTCTACCTCTTTTCCTCCTCTTCTCATTCTTCTTCTTCTTCTTCTTCTTCTTCTTCTTCTTCTTCTTCTTCTCTCCCTCTCCTCTTCCTCTTCTCCCTCTTCTCCTTCTCTCCCTCTTCCTCTCTTCTTCTCTTCTCTCTCCCTCTCCTTCTCCTTCTCTTCCTCTTCTTCTCTTCTCTCTCCCTCTCCTTCTTCTTCTCTCCTTCTACTTCTTTTCTCTCCTTCTCCTTCTCTCTCTCTTCTTCTCTTCTTCTCTTCTCTCTCCCTCTCCTTCTTCTTCTCTCCTTCTCCTTCTCTCCCTCTCCCTCCTCTTCTCTCTCTCCCTCCTTCTTCCTCTTCTTCTTCTCTTATTCTCTCTCTCTCTCCTTCCCCTTCTCTCCTCCTTCTCTCCCTCTACTTCTCTTCTCTCTCCATGTCCTTCTTCTTCTCTCCTTTTCCCTCTCTTCCTCTTCCTCCTCTTCTCTCTCTCCCTCCTTCTTCCTCGTTTTCTTCTCTTCTTCTCTCTCTCTCTTTCTCTGCTTCCCCTTCTCTTTTTCTCCTTCTCTCCCTCTACTTCTCTACTTCTCTTCTTCTCTTCTCTCTCCCTCCTCCCCCTTCTGTCCTTCTCCTTCTCTCCCTCTACTTCTCTTCTTCTCTTCTCTCTCCCTCTCCTTCTGCTTCTCTCCCTTGTCTTGGTTTTCACTGTGCCCGATGCAAGCATGCCCAAGGCAAACCAGAGTCATGACCTGGTGTGCTTGATAGGGGATCCCAATTTGCTCTCTCTCTACTCACGGGGGCCCGCGGCAACTGGCGATCAGGAGGGGGGGTGGCTTTAGTTGGAAGGCCTAGTGTTGAGATGACAAGCTCAACACATGCGGACATTAATGATGGACCACCTGGTTAGATGGGTCCACACGTCTACACTTAGCACATCAGTGGTCATTTTGACTCTCACATGGCCACCATTGACTCATTACTTATTATATTCAGGTTGTTACACTTATTTACAGCTAGCATAGTTATAGCGCCAGTCGACTAGTGTAGTCAATTATGCATTGTTTTACTTAGTAGGCCACTTTTCTTTATGTTGTATCTTATCTATACTTTGTGTACATTGTAAAGTGTGTGGGAGAAGAAGAAAAAATAATCAAGAAAACGTTTTGGCCTCCATCTCTCTTCTTGTCTCTTGAGTGAGCTTCTCCTTGTGCATTCTATGTGTGTGTTCGATGCAACATCTTGAGCAAGTCCCCCCACCACGTGATTCGTGACATGATATTAGAGCTGCACCACTGATTGAGGCTGGTTTTGAAGGCTAAAGCGAAGGAGAGGAGCCAAGGATTCGAGCAAGCAAGCAACGGGTAAGAAGCTCTTCCATTCTCTACTTCTTCTCTTGGACAGTGCTTGTGGAGACACTGGAAGCACGACAGAGCAAAAATTTCAGATTGCAATGAGATTTGGTGTGAGCGAAGAGCGCTGTGTATTTTGTAGATAAGCCCTTTAGGGCCTTGCTGTTGCTATTTTGGCCGTTTGAGGTCATTTCAGGCCCCGTTTTAGACTCGCAAGGTTGCGGACATCAGTTCGAGGTATCCTGCAATTTCAGCTGTGTCTACCGTATACAGGTGCACAGGTTGTAGATTTCAGATTTGTAAGTTAAAATGTATTTACTAGCGAATAAACATAAGGTTTATCTACAAACTAGTTGCAGATTGCATGTATTGTTGATCAGACAGTGAAAAAGGCTGTCTGGTGTATTGTTGTGCACTACACGTTGAGGGTTGCAGAAGATTTGCTTGCTATTTGGTATTAGTTTTGTGATAATGGCAGAGAACAATGGAAAC
Source organism: Lygodium microphyllum (assembly GCF_053477565.2). Classification (NCBI taxonomy): domain Eukaryota; kingdom Viridiplantae; phylum Streptophyta; class Polypodiopsida; order Schizaeales; family Lygodiaceae; genus Lygodium; species Lygodium microphyllum. Next base: position 107,017,784 of record NC_141163.1, read on the forward strand.
CCCATCATTGAGAAGCTCGACAAGAACAACTACTATTCATGAAAGTTCTGTGTCACGAACTTCCTTATTGGAAAAGGCCTCTACAAGTTTGTTTCAGGTGAAGAAAAGGAGCCGGAGGTGAGTAATCCTCCAACTGCAGAAGAGACAAAGGCACGGAAGGAATGGAATGCAAAAGACAAAAAGGTCATGTATTGGCTGTCTGCAGTAATTGACAATAATATGCTGGGACATATTAGAAATGTAGAGAATTCATATGCAACTTGGACCATACTTGAAAGTATGTTTTCCATAAATACAAAGGCACGAAAGATTCAACTCAAACAAGAGTTGAATACATTGAAGAAAGGGAAGATGTCTATCAATGAGTATGCACTGAAGGTAAGGAGCATTGTAGATGCCTTAGCAGTGATTGATGCAATGCCCGATGATGATGATTTGGTGTCATCTACCTTGGGTGGACTTAACAATGAAAAGGCTTGAAAGTCTTTTGTAACTTCCGTATATGTCAGAAAGCCATTTCCAGATTTCGATGAGTTGGTCTCCCTTATGATCACTGAAGAGATGAACATGCAGAGTGAGACATCTGAAAAAAGTGGTGAACAGGTCCAAGATTTCTACTCCAATTCAAGAAGGGGACGTGGCATGTCCTCTTCAAGAGGCCGTAGTACAGGACATGGTAGTGACAACCAGCAAAATAGATTGAATCAGCAATTTGGCGATATGAAGGTTTCAGGAGGTCGTGGTAACTTTAGAGACAGGGGGAGCTTTAGAGGAAGAGGTGGATGGCAGAACAGAGGTTCTAACAACTCTGGTATTGTGTGTCACTACTGCGGCAAAACAGGTCATATTGCAGCCCATAAGAAAGATGATATTCGCAGTGGTAAGCTACAACAAGGAAACTATACATCGTCTTCATGATAGAATGAAGATAAAAATGAATGTCTGTTTGTTATACATCATATGTTGAATGCTGTTACAAGAAAGGGAACACATGATGATGTTTGGTATGTTGATTCAGGTGCATCCAATCATATGACCAGCCATGTAGAATGGTTTGGAGAAATGTACGATTTGCAAAATACAGGTTATGTGTAGATGGGTGATGATTCATGCTACCCAATTTCACACATTGAAAAAGTTTCCTTATCCTTGCATGATGGTAAGACAAAGAGTCTTTTAGATGTATTACATGTGCCATCTATTACAAAGAACTTGGTGTCTGTCGTGGGTCAGATGGTAGAGCAAGGGCTGCAAGTCAGATTTAATGCAAAGGGCTGCTTTGTAGAAGACTTCAATGACAAGTCCAGGTTGGTTGCAAAGGGAAGTAGAGTTAGACATATGTTTACTCTGGATGCTAGAATTCCTACTATGAATGCTGCTATGTATGCTAAAGAAAAAGGTATTGTTGCAGATATTGAAATTTGGCACAAACGTATTGGACATGCAAATGTACAAAGGCTGAAATTAATGCAGTCCAAAGGATTGGTTACAGGTTTGCCTACATTTAGAATTGTAGAATTTCATAAGGTATGCGAAGCATGTCAATTTGGTAAGCAGGCAAGACAACCCTTTTCACATGACAGAGATGTAAGCAGAAATATCTGTTACCGTGTTTCCCGCAGTACAAAGGAGCGGAAAACAAAAAAAAAAGAAATAGCAAAAAAGGCGCAGGATAAAAGCAAAAAAAGGTGCCTTGACCGGTAACCAGACCCTGAAAAATTTAAATGTTCGGGCACGACCCTAAAGTCTCAGTGTCGCCCCCAGGCAACAAAAGATTAAAAGGAGCACCATTAAATATGGAAGCGCTCCCGAATCCTTGTAAAAGAGTGCCAGGCTCACTCTTGTGCAAATTGTACGCATTAGTTGGGAATATGATGAAAGTAGAGTGGTGGGAAATGGGAAAAAGGGCCTAGGCTACGACCGGCCATGTAAAAAAGGGAAAAAGGGGATGACCGCCCAAAAGGGATTTAGGATTTTGTATATAAAGTTGAAAAGTGAATGAGAAGCTCATTCTTTGGTGTGTGGCAAAAAGAGTCTTCTTCTTCCTCTCTTCTTCTCTCCTTCTTTCTTGTGTGTGCTCTTGAGAGAGGGAGTGTGAGAATGTGAGGGAGTGAGCGTGTGTGGGAGTGACGGATCAAGAGGGTGAAGCTCTTCACCATCTCCTCTTCTCTTATTCTCTTCTCTTCTCTTCTCTTCTCTTGTGCACGTGGCTATGGAGGATGGAGCTTGGAGATGGAGGAGGCTTGAGGATGCTTGAGCTAGCATCAAGAATCGTGGAGCTACGGGAGTGCAAGGGAGAGGAGGGTACTCGATCAAGCACCAAGGTAAGCTCACTACACTCGTAGGATTGACGGCGCGTCGGCTAGGTGAGAGATAGCCATTAGAGCTCGCTTGGAACGCTTGAAATAATAAGCGGTCCGTGGGTCTTGGCGGTTGAGTGAAAGCTCCCACATTTTGGTTCTGTTGCTGGGACCAACGGATTCAAGCTTGAGCACTTACGCGCCTCATATCGAGCATCGAAGTAGGGGATTCATCCCTGAAACGGAGCTTGAGATAGGTAGGAAGTTTGGGTGTTTTTGATCTTCAAAACAAGTAAGTATTTTGGGATATTTTGGTTGTTGGATGATTGGAAATCATAGAGAATCTATTTCAGTTTTTTTCCTTAGATCCTTGTTGCATTTAGAGTAGGTTAGAGTTAGGAAATCGAACCAAAAAAGGGTAGAGTTTACTGTTTCAAAACCGAGCAAAGATCGTGCAAAATGGGTAAAATGCTCGCTAGTGATGCCTAAGATCGGCAAGTGAGTGATTGGGGGCATCAAAGGCACATTTGGGAAGGCATATAAGAGCTAGGAGGCCAAGGGAGAGCTCATTTGTGCCATTTCAGTGAGAGAGAGAGAGAGAGAGAGATAGAGAGCTCCAGCCCGTATCGATTCGATTGCATCATCGATGCACTTACCGGCCCATTCAGGTATACGAATCTCTCCCTCTACTTCCCTAGAAAGGATCTGGAAGTGCATGACCATGGCATCGGCCTACGTTTGGTGAAACGATCGAAATCGCGTTCGCGCGGTTTATGCGCGCCGCAGTTGGCCCGTTCGAGTGGCCTCTCCTGGGCCGAGTCCTAGAATCGGCCCTCGGCCCTTGTCACTCGGCCCACTCGGCCAAAACCTAGCTGGCCCGGCCCTTGGACCGCGTCCGAGGCAACTATCCGAGTCAACCCACTCGATCGTCTGAGTCAAAGCTTTTTGCCACGTGGCACATTCGGATGGGTCACTCCGAATGACCCATCTGAGTCTCAAATTCGGCCCTCGACCACATCCCAAATTCGGCCCTTGGCCAAGCGCTGTTCGGCCCGTCCGAATCACCCTGTCCGAATTTGCCATTCGGCCTGCCCGACTCAAAATCGTCCGAGTCAAACCCGGAAATTTGTTCCTCGATCCTATGCCTCGGCTTGTCCGAGTGACCTAATCGGACCCTGCAATTTGCACCAGTTGGTTCGAGTGTAACTTTTTGTCAAATTTGTCAAAAATTTGACCTAACCCAGAAAATATGCAGTAGTGCAAACTGTCAAAACCCTTCGCGCTCTCAGAACTTGATTCTGGGACACGTGATAAGAGAAATTGTAGTGCGCAGCCGCTTAGCGGCTAGAAGTGGACAGTTGCAAGACTTGAGGACTTAGAGCGAGCCACTGAGCCGTAAAAACTGATCGATTGAAAATGAACAAGGCAACATACGAGAAAACCCTAAACCCTGACAAAACGACCAGAAAATGGATCTACAAGCCTATCAGGCCCGAAACAAGCGAGACTGTGTAAGATGCTGAGGAATTGCTTGCTGCACTCACAGTGAATTTCTGCACTTGAAGTACACTTAAGAAAGCTGAAAGCCTGATTGGGCACAAGTGCACGAGAAGCGACACACACATCGAGTGACCATAAATTGAGGGTTGTATTCAATAACCAAAGGAACTCACTCAGATAAACCACTCAAGGAACCCACCAATAGGAGAGGACCCAAGATATAGACAAACCATCAAAGCGCAGAATAGGACCAAGCAGGGAGTGCCAACGACGAGGATTTGCCAAGTCCATTCAACCTAGTCGAGAGCGTAGTGGAGCGCGAGAACTCGACCATGACGGAAGAGAGCTCAGACCGTCGGTCTAACGAGAACCTCAATTTGAACGTATTCTCGGATGCTATTCAACAGCAGCTTGTGAGCAGTTATGACGCACACTCTCGGTACGAGCACCGCGGCAGGACAACAGACGCTATTATTGCAGATCTAGAGAAGGAGAGAAGGCTGGCCCGCAAGGCATTGCAGGGCATAGCCGAGTACAATAGGGATCAGTAGGCTAGGAGCCAAAGGCAAAGCATGGAGCTGCATGAGGTGCAGCGAGTGCTGAACTTGGCTGGCCGAAACTGAACTGACCATGAGAGAGCACTAGAGGGAGACTTGACGTTGAGCAAGCTTCTCATGAAATGGCTGCTCAATAATACAGTAGTAGAGCAGAGTGCCACCGCACTAGCAACATCACTGCTCGCAGGATTAGGGGCGAACCACGGCTCAAAAAGCCAGGCCAAAATACCGATTGTTGCCAAGCAACTCGATAAGTACCAACCGCATGACGATCCATACAGCTTTGTTGAGCAGTTTGAGCAAGTCTGCAAAGCCAATGGCTTCAATGACCTAACTCAATCCTCGCAAGCATTCGGGCTTTGCCTAGGTGACAAGGGTAGGACGTGGTATACGAGCCTAGATGCTTTAGAGCGAGCCAACTTCAATGTCCTCAAGGATCTCTTCGTCAAGAGATTTGCCGAGCCCTGATACTCCGATAACCTGCTAGTATGCTTGATGAACGTCAAGCAGAAAGAGAAGGAGGACATCCACGACTACGTGACCCATGTGAAGAGTCTCTTTAAGAGAATCCCTTTGGGCGAGCGACCGACTGAAAGAGCAATTTCGATTGTATTCATCAGCGGAATTCGAGACGAGGAGTTATATAAGGCTTTGGCATGCAATTCAAGTTTGCAGCGGGATGTGGTGGCTAGAGTGTTTGAGGAAGCCATCAGAGTAGATGACCAACTGAAAGAGCGGAGCTCTAGGAGCTCAAATCTAGAAGAAACCAACTCGCAAAGCTCAGAGAGAATGTCAGCCTCTAGCGAGCAGTCAATCCCATCATCCCAAGATAAGGGAAAGGCCACTGAGACAGACCAAGGCTTAGCTGAGGTCAAGAAAGAATTAGCCAAGTTACAAGATCTGTTGAGACGACCAACGTGCCTGCACATCCAATGCGTGTACTGTGGCGAAAACCACTTGCCGACCGAGTGTCAAGACTCTAGGTCAAGACCTTGCGCTAACTGCGGTAGGTTCGGCCATGATGTCGCGCATTGTAGATTACCAAGAAGACTTCCATACTCGCAACCCTACGGCCAACCTTATCTAGCGAACAAGCTGCAACCATTCTTCGGAAGGGGAGCCCCATTGGCTCTTCCCATGCCTAACGATATGAAACCAGCCATCCCTAGAATGGACATAAATCCTACAGGCATTCCTAGACCGCTTGGTCCTTAAGTGACCCACCCACCGAGCGATGCTCCAGTACACTACGTGGAGGAGCCAAATGATGAAGAGACCTACATATACCCTTATGTCTCGCACGACGATGAGGGCAACGCGGTCCTCATGGATTATCGATCCGTGCCGGTGATGACGTTAGGACGAGGACGAGGTAGAGGCCTAGGAGGGCAGCTCCGCAGGATCCAGTCACTTGTTGGACTTGTGGTCACCCCGGTCATGTCTCATCACGCTGCCCGGAAAGAGAGCAGCAAAACAGAGACAAGGCTGACCAAAGGTGTGTAGAGTGCGAAATCACTCATCTTTTCATTGATTGCCCAAAGCAAAAGCCGTTCTCTAGCTTAGCCAACTTGCCATCTGTCCCATTGGGGCTGTTTGGTGTCGAAAACCCCAATGGGGAGGCCACACCTATTCCATTGCGGGTCATGACCCGAGCCCAAACGAAGCAGGCCGACATCTCTCTGCCAGGACCTAGGAATCTCGACGCAACCTCGATAGGGAAGAAAAGCCGCAGGCGGAAGACGAAGAGATCGGAAGCTAAAGTAGCACTAAAAACTGAGAGTGCTACGACTCTGCTTGCGAGAAAGAAGGTTTCAGACGTAGAGGTAGAGACTTCAGCCCCTAAGACAGCCGAAAAGGGAAGCGCTAAGGTAGGGGAATACCCGCATCCGAAGCAACAGTTAGAGGCCATAGAAAAGGTGAGGGAATGGGTGAAGGAGGCTCAACAGCACCTCAAAGACGCTGAGCCCATCGTAGAGGATGAGATCAATGACCTCTCTAGTGTAAGCATGCCGATATCATCGCCTCAACCTAAGTCGGCAGAAGAAACCGCGCCACAAGCAGTGCCGCTAAGACCAAGCCTAGACGTGACATAGCCACAGATCAGCCGCGGCCATTGGCCTGGACAATCTAGATTAGGGGAAGGATGAGTATCTAATGATCTTCTGACCACGCTAGTGACCACCTCTATAACACTTAGCTGGGAGATATGCTTAAGCAGCATCCTACCCTATGGCAAGATCTTAAGCAGTGGGTCAAAGGATCACAAGAGCAGGTCACAACAAACCCTCAAGACCATGATGCAAAAACGCAATTGCCAAGTTTGATGCTGCACTCCGTGCCTAAATCCTTGCACGTCAATGCCTTTTGGGAAGGCTCTGAGATGCACACGGTCTTGCCGGTCCTAGCCTTGGTGGGTGACACAACAAGAAAGGGAATCGTAGACACGGGAGCTGGGGTTAGTGTGCTTAGCCATGCAGTGCTTCACACTTGGGGAAACCCGCCTGTTGAAGCTGCTAGGTTTAATGTCATGCTAGCTAACGGTATGAGAGTGAAGCCATTCGGGGTACTGAAGAATTGGCCAGTGAAGATCACAGGTGTCCAGTTCTCTGTCGACTTTATAGTCATGAAGGGAGTGGACTACGATGTCCTATTAGGCCGACCCTGGATGCGCAATGCTAGAGTCATCGAAGATTGGGGTAACCACTTGATCTTCCTTGGCAATAGAACGGACACCGTAAGAATAGAGATGGACACTTGGAAGACCTCACCAGTCGACCTAGATGCCATCTCTGCTATGCTCAAGGGAAACACTCAGGTCGGGAAGCCCTATGGGTCCTTGACCAAGTATATCCCATGCCCAGAGGATGAGCGGGATTGGATGCACGTTCTTGCTACAATCGACCTGCCATTCTCAGATCATAAGGCATATGAATAGGCCATCAAAACGATCAGCAAGTCTAATGAAGCACTCTCTACACCAGTTTGCATGATGGAAAGGAGCCACTGGGGAAAGCCTGAGCATATCACCTTCCAAGTGCCATCCAACAAAAGGGAACTCCAGGGGGTACTGGAATACCTAACGGACCAGCTAGCTGGCAACCCAGCTGCAAATTTCAAACCACTCCAGGATATCTTAGAGGAATCCAAGTGGCAATGGACCAGGGTGCATGACTTAAACCTCATGTATAACTGGGCCCCAGTTCTTGACCAACGACACGAGGCGTACCAAGCCCTAGGAGACGACGAGCAGCCGGATGAAAAAGATTCCAGCAACGAATACGAAGACTGCCAATCCTTCAGTGATGAGAGCGAGGGTGAAGTAGATACCATAGAATACGACGCTGAAGGATGAGAAATTGAGCAGATACGAGCAGACACCAAGCCGTAGAAAAGGCAGGCCCTTAGAGTGGAGTGAGGAATCATGCATATGGAATGTGATCGAGTTTGGTTGGAATGCATAGGAGCCATAGACCTTGAGCAAGCAGGCCTAACCCAGCCAAGAACGACGTCAATACTTGGGACTGAATCACCATCAGAATTGCGGCCACAAGGGGAGACCACCTCTTCTAGCAAAGATGGAGGGTTTGACTTTGAATCGGAAGTTACTTCGGACAATGACCCAGAGATCCCTAGGCCGCCCATGACCAGACGTACCAAGGGGGACCTACCCATCCACTTGAGGCGCATATGATTAAGGCAGGAAAAGGCAAAGCAACCCAAGGATACACGAACAGAAGAACAGCAAAAGCCGCAGGACCTCCCTAAAAGCTTCACGAAATTCAAAAAAGAGGATAGGGTAGTGGTTCTGTTAGGTGCCAAACGTCAAGGGTAGACGAGCAAACCAATCGAAGGACTAGCCAAGGTCAAGGAGGTAGACCTAGCCCAGGAAGGGGAAACACCCCGACTAGTGTTCATTGCCAACGACTTGAATGGTGAAGAAGAAATGAGTCTCGTCGCTCTCTTGTGAGAGTATGTAGACGTGTTTGTGTGGTCCTTAGAGGAGCTACAGGGGGTAGATCTGAGTGTTGTGACTCACAACATACCCATGACATCGGACGCGACGCCGGTCAAGCAGCGGCCGTACCCTATGAATCCAAAACACGCTCATGCTGTCAAAGAGGAAATTGACAAGCTGATGAGAGCTGGATTCATTTACGAAATTGAGCACACAGACTGGGTATTACCCATAGTCATTGTGATGAAGAAGAACGGAAAATCCGAGTGTGCATCAATTACAAGAAGGTGAACGCTGCTACAAAGAGAGACAACTATCCATTGCCGTACACCGAGCACATGCATGAGAGGGTGGCAGGCAAGGAAGCCTATAGTTTTCTAGATGGCTTCTCAGGGTACAACCAAGTGCAAGTGCATCCTGCAGATAGGCACAAGACTGACTTTGCCACTGAGTGGGGCATCTTTGCATACATAGTCATGCCCTTCAGGTTGACCAATGGCCCCGCCACTTTTCAACGTCTCATGTGCACTATCTTTAAGGACATGCTTCGCAAGGAGTTAGAGGTCTTTGTCGATGACCTGTGTGTCCATTCGACTTGGATCGAACACTTACACAAACTCCGCGCAGTCTTTGAATGGTGTCGCTTATATCGCCTCTCCTTGAACCCCTTGAAGTGTCAGTTTTGGGTAAAGCACAGATGCATCTTAGGACACGTGGTGTAAAAGAACGGCATTGCCACTAACTTCTCGAAGGTCTTGACCTTCCACCCCCAATTAATTAAAAGGGAGTTCAATGCTTCTTAGGAAATACAGGATACTATCGGCGGTTTGTGCTGAACTATGCACTGATCGCCAGACCATTGTACAAGCTGCTGATTGTCTTTGAGTGGACCGAGGCATGCCAATGAGCATACAAAGAATTGAAAAAGGCTCTAACAATAGCACCAATTCTACGAGCCCCAAATTGGACCATTACCTTCCATGTGCACATCGATGCTTCTAAGTTTGCCGTGGGGGCAGTGTTGTGCCAACCTGGTGAGCACAACTTAGATTATCTAGTGAGCTTTGCTAGCAGACAACTCACTGAGACGGAGATGAACTACTCGACAACAAAAAGGGAGGGATTAGCCATGGTGTTCGCTGTGAAGAAATTCCGGCATTATCTATTGGCCACACCCTTCATCTTTTTCATGGACCATCAAGCCCTCCTATATTTAGTAAACAAACCTTGTGCTACAGGGCGCATAGCTCGATGGCTCCTCCTACTGTTAGAGTTTGATTTCTCCATGGTTGTACGAAAGGGGAAACATCATTACATGGCTGATCACATGCCACGCATACCCACAGGAGAAGCCGCTGGACAAGGCATCATTGACGAGTTACCTGACGCCCACTTATTCCACCTGTCCAACGAGAGAGGTTTATTTAAGGCTGATCTAATGCCATATTGGGCGGACGACATAGTCCAAGTGCTCGAGCATGGACTACTTGAGTGACAATAGAAAAGGCCTGACTTAGGCGCTTGATCCTGAAGATCTAGCCCTATTAGCTGATTGCAGGCCAACTCTATAGGCTGGGGCAAGACGGATTGCTACGTAGGTGCGGTGTGTGAGCATGAGATGCATGATGTGCTCTAGGAGGCGCATAGCGGCGTTGCGAGAGGACACTTTAGTGGAGACACAACAGCACGGAAGGTGCTGCAGTCTCAACTATGGTAGCCCACACTTTTCCGCGATGCCAAGCGATTCGTCAAGCATTGTGACGAGTGCCAACGGACAAAAGTCCCAATTTATAAAGATCAAATGGAGTTGATCCCAATTATTGCTCGCCAACCCTTCGAAAAGTGGGGAATTGACTTCATAGGACCCATCAGTCCTGCAGCGCAGTACTCACAAGCCAAGTACATCGTGGTGGCCACAGATTACCTCACGAAATGGGTAGAGGCAAGAGCCACACGAAAAAACGATGCTAGTACGACTACCAAGTTCTTATAGGAGCAAGTGATATCGCACTTCGGTTGCCCCATCAAACTGGTTAGCGACCAAGGCACACACTTCATCAACGAAGTGATAGCACATCTCCTATCCACCTTTCTCATCATCCATCGCAAATCCTTACCATAATACCCTCAGGCTAATGGCCAAGAAGAATCAACTAACAAGATCCTTATCAATGTCCTGACTAAAGTAGTCTCAGCCTCACACAGTGACTGGGACAACAAGTTGATGGCAGCCTTATGGGCCTACCGCACAGCTTATAAAACGGCTGTCGGCCAAACCCCCTTTAGGTTGACCTATGGAACTGAGGCAATTCTACCGTTAGAATTCTTTGTTCCTAGCCTGAGAATAGCACTTCAAGAATGATGGGAAGGGAAGGAGGCATGGACGCAACGCCTGCTCGAGCTGGAACACCTATCAGAAACTCGTCATCTAGCCACCCACGCGCTGATTTGTGAGAAAGCCTGACGCAAAAGCTGGTTTGACAAGCATGTCAAGCAGCGAGAATTCGAATAGGGTGACTTAGTGCTCCTTTACTCAGTTAAGGGGCATAAGCAAAAAATGAAATTCAGGGGTCTCGGACCCTTCAAGGTTCGTGCAATCAACCAAACCGGCAATGTCGAGCTTGAGACACTAGACGGTGAGGGAATAGGGTTCTTCAATGGTAGTCGTGTTAAGAAATACTACCCCCCCATGCATCCTTGGCATGAGCCATCATTGTTAGAACCACCGGTCAAAGTACGGGTAGCTACAATCACCGAAAGCAACAAAGAGGATGAAGAAGCCGTGGAACCCGCTTACCTCCGTGTCACGGTCATTGCCAAGCAAACATGAGCTTTCAAACCCACAATCATTGGATCCAACTTGGCAAACCACTACTTCAACCCACAAATGCCAAATTAAACCCATATGGGGCTCAATCATACGCACTTCTCGGCAAGTGCAGAGTCGTCGTTTCTATCGAGTCTGAGACTGTTCCAATGCTTTTTTACGTGTTGCCAAGTGCTACAGATGTAGGCACAGAGTCACTGCTGGGGGGAACCTTCAAAAACAGACTCACTGCAATGTTGATTATGAGTCACAGTGCATCCACCTAGCAATAGGCAACATGCGCATTGTCACAGCTTTCAGCAAGGGCTGCGCGACACCATCACTATCTGCAAAACCACCAGTAGAAACATCCATAGGCAAGACTAAGGAGGGGGGTAGTGCGCGGTTGCCACTCCCCAACTTCCATAAATCGTAGCCCGTAGCGACCAAAGCGAAGGCCCAACAACCTCACTTCCCTAAATAGCCGCAACAACCGCTTAGGAGTCAACGGGCCTATCCTCATAAGACCCAGAACTCTAAACCTAGGAGGCCAAGACGCAATCACAGGAAGACGCAAGGCTACTACGAGGGAAATACCTCACTGTGGATCCCTAAGGCCCCCACGGCCAAAGGCACTATTCATATGCCATCCTCAAGCTTGATCAGCCCACGTCCCGTAACACCTCAAAACCATAAGCTGCAGTGTTCTCCAGAGCCCCAGCCATTCGACTCATCTACGCTCGGCCCAAGAAAGTCGCACAAACCTATCGGCCCAAGCAACAGCCCACCATCACAGGAGGCATCATCCGACCAAGTCAATCCGACTCCCCAAAGCAAAGCTGAATCCAGCAGTCCATTTGTTAGGGCTGACCCTAATCCACCCATATTCCAAACAGCCCAACTGCAGGCTCAAGGAAACTCCCAACCGCCCATCTTCGTTTTGTCAAAAGTGCTTGTTTTGTCAAACCGCAACCACATGTCAGCCTTACGCCCTCCTACGAACGAAGATCCTTCCTAGCACTAGCTGCTGACCTTGCAGAGGACACCGGGGATGATGTGGTGGAATGCATTAAATGAATCGATGTCACCTTCGTATCGCTAGCCCTCAGCTACGACCACTTGAACTTAGGTCTATTGGAAGAACCCTTTGCAACAGAAGTGCGCAACATGCCTTGCTCTTGGGAGACCTTTGAATTTGCATTTGCAAAAGCTTCTCGCTTCGTACTGAGTTGATCAAAAGCAAGATCTCCAAGGAGCAAGCCATCAGACAACGCCTCATCATGTTATACAATCCACGGACCACTTCTGCTATCACTGACCAAGAGATCGCAAAGTTATCACACCTTGCTGACATTGGATCACCTTTCTTGAGGCAGTGGTACGCTCTTAGGTTGCAATGGGAAGTTGAAGGATGTCGCATAATAACCAACGCCGAGCAATGCCAAGCCATCAAAACGGTAGAGTATGATCCCACTTACGTCACACCCACCTCGTATAGAGTGTTAACCACTCTTCGGGGACGACCCATAGACGAGCATATCAAGGGGCATCCCTACCTTGACTGCCTCTTAATAGAGGAAGAACTCCACATTGCGAGTCGGGTCAACTCTGGTGACTTCCTCACAGATATTCTCACATACATCACGCACATAGGAATTCGACCCTTTGACTTGGACTGTGCAGCTCAACTGGAATACAATCCCAATTTCTATACTTGGCTCCTTCATAAGTAACTCCCATCCCAACATGCCAAAAGCCCGTAACCTTTTGACCCTCAATCCTAGGAAGGATTCTTTTCAAGATGGAAGGGGAGGGGGTAAGGTGAAATGAATCAGAGGAGAAATGAATCAAAGGGGATAAGCATAAACAGGTAGCATGAAAAAACGGACGGGGTAGGAAAATGGGTAGAAAAACTTTGAAGTAAAAGGCAAAAAGTCCAAGTCAAAAAAGGAAAATCTACATGGCTCCCTAATGATTTCATTAAAAAAGCATAGAGTTTTTCTTTTCCCACAATCAGCGAATTGATATGTGGAAAATACTAATGAAAGTTATGATTTATGGCAGGAGCATAAAATGTTCCAGCAAGACCGCACCCATCGACTCCCATTCATAGATGAGGAAAGGGAGCAATATTTGCAGCCAGGAGGGTGGTGGAACAATGCAACCTCGCGAAGTATCTCGAAAAGTTCTCGCAGGAGCCGGGGACCACTTGAAGTGCATGGAGTTCCTGAGAATATACAACCCGGATCAAGAATGTCGTATTGTAATAGTGGGCAGAGGAGAAGATGCAAAACAGATACAGGTCCGGTTAGACCTAGCCTTGGTGGAGAAGGCTTTGGGATTGGTACCGAAGACGGAGAGGAAACAAAAAAGGGATGTTTATGCCATGCTGAAAATGAAGAAGGAAGATGTGCTTACTAATGACGGCATAAGCATACAGGATATCCCTGACGCAGAAGCCAGGATGCAGGCCAAGGTGATACATGTGCTCTTCTCCAGCCAGCGTTACAATTCCTTGATGCATTGAATTAGCGTACCAGTGCTGGAGTATGTAACAGCCCATACCCTAGACGAAGTAGATTGGAATGGGTACGTGCGGAAAATGATTGATCAAGCGGCCAAAGCGTTGGCCCTAGGAAGTGTACCAGTAGGAGGAGAATCTCCGGCTTCTAAAGTTATAGAAAGAAAGAAAGCCTCCTCCAAAGCCTCCTTCATCGGGTATGAAGGTGTCTTGAGTGCGCTCATCTAGGAGGCAGTGAAGGAAGCACAGGAGGCAGAGGAAGGAGAAGGAGAAACACCAGAGAGGTCGCCTCCTCACCAGGACAAGGATAGGTCCACTGACAGAACTGAAACAAAAGAAGAAGGGGAGGGACAGACAAGTAAAAAGACAACCAGGAGACCCAAGAAAAAGACAATGCAGAGAAAGAAGATGTGAGGTGTCCGTCTCAATCCATGGTACACCATTTAGTAGTCCATCAGTAGGTTTTCCCGTAAATGATACCGCTCGGTGCTCCCTTGGAACATCACGGGGTTGTCACTTAGGCCCTACCGAGTCTACTTCGCATCGGGAGAGTTTCGGCCAAACCCACTAGGATTGGCCTGAAGATTTGGGTTCCTAAAATTGGAAGGGTCTCCTAGTAGCCAGCTAGTGTCAGTAATTTCGAGTTCCACTTTTTAGAGGATTACTTGATTTGAAGCGGACTTGCTATTGCACTTAGTTCAAAGAGAATGGGAGACAGACGGGAGTGCGATACGTCAACCCTCCTGCCCATAAGGCAAAATCCCATTCCGGCCCCCTAAAACAATGCAAGTCGGTTCTACCTAATGACTACTTGGTCAATTTATCGTCTTCCTATTTCTATATCCGATGTAGAAAAGCTCCCAGCTAACCGGGACCACCCTACCATTGGACGGACCCGTCGGGGGTTACGCCCACATGCTTTCCTCTGATGATGGGTCATCTTTAGTTTTTTAATTACCTACAACACATTTATCGGAACATATACAACCAGCTTCCTTAATTAGTCCATTAAGTCACACGTTCCTTCACATAATTTATCTCACTAACACGCATACAATTCGAACAGTAAAGAAAAATTCTTTATTATATTGGAAGTTTATTACAAATTCCATCATTCCGTCCCAGCGGAAGATACACAGAATTCCATAAGGACATTCTGTCCACCAAGATTCCACCCTCATACTTTTTCCATGTGCCAGTGTCCAACCATCTGCCTACTCTGCTGATGGCTATCATAATTGCACCAAGTCAAGATAGATCTGCCATTGGCATAGATCTTGGAACCTCATCTTCCAAAGATGCATGCCCAACGCCTCAAGATCTACAGATCGCATATTGATTCCACAAGCTTGAAGAATTTCAATGCAGAGTTGAAGATCTTCAACGCAGTACTGAAGACCTTCAACTCAAAGACAAAGATATTCAAATCCAAGACACAGATTTTCAATGCGAAGACAAATCAGACCTTTGTCAAGATAGAGTTCGGGGGGGCTTCTCCAGGATAAATCCCTCCAATACCATCCTCCTAAGGGATTGCTTATTGCTTCAATCGTTTTTGATGCTCAAGGGATGACCGGCTACATAATGGATGCCACAACTGTGTGAAAGATGCCGAGCATCTTCATGAGGCCTAAAGCACACCGGAATCTCTCCAGGTCATCGTCACTAAACTCCATCAACTCTCATTCACACAACCACCTTGGAAGTGGTGCCATCCACCCACCAGTTCCGCCTAGCAGAGCAGACCTAACTAGCCACTACTTCCCATCGCAGTGCCATGGGACTGGCACTTGGCTAGGAGGGGGGTAATGTTACCATGTTTCCCACAGCACAGAGGAGCGGAAAACGAAAAAAAGGAAATAGCAAAAAAGGCGTAGGATAAAAGAAAAAAAAGGTGCCTTGATCAGTAACCAGACCCTGAAAAATTTAAATGTTCAGGCATGACCCTAAAGTCTCAGTGTCGCCCCGAGGCAACAAAAGAGTAAAAGGCGCACCATTAAATATGGAAGCGCTCCCGAATCCTTGTAAAAGAGCGCCAGGCTCGCTCCTGTGCAAATTGTATGCATTAGTTGGGAATAGGATGAAAGTAGAGTGGTGGGAAATGGGAAAAAGGGCCTAGGCTACAGCCAGCCATGTGAAAACGGGAAAAAGGGGATGACCGCCCAAAAGGGATTTAGGGTTTTGTATATAAAGTTGAAAAGTGAATGAGAATCTCATTCTTTGGTGTGTGGAAAAAAGAGCCTTCTTCTTCCTCTCTTTTTCTCTCCTTCTTGCTTGTGTGTGTTCTTGAGAGAGGGAGTGTGAGTGTGAGGGAGTGAGCATGTGTGGGAGTGAGGGATCAAGAGGGTGAAGCTCTTCACCATCTCCTCTTCTCTTCTTCTCTTCTCTTCTCTTCTCTTCTCTTCTCTTGCGCGCGTAGCTATGGAGGATGGAGCTTGGAGATGGAGGAGGCTTGAGGATGCTTGAGCTAGCATCAAGAATCGTGGAGCTACCGAAGTGCAAGGGAGAGGAGGGTACTCATCAAGCATCAAGGTAAGCTCACTACACTAGTAGGATTGACGGTGCGTTGGCTAGGTAGAGATAGCCATTAGAGCTCGCTTGGAATGCTTGAAACAATAAGCGGTCCGTGGGTCTTGGTGGTTGAGCGAAAGCTCCCACAATATCCTTGATGTTGTGCATACAGATATTTGGGGGCCTATACAAAATGTATCTCTTGGAGGCAGTTCATACTTTGTCACATTCATTGATGATTGTTCTAGAAAGCTGTGGGTATATTTTATGAAGGAAAAGAGTGAAGTGTTTGAGCACTTTAGAACTTTCAAGGCTGCAGTTGAAAGAGAAACTTGCTTGAAAGTAAAGTGCTTCAGGTCAGATAGAGGGGGAGAGTACCTCTCGAATGAGTTCAGTGATTTTCTGAGGTCTCATGGGATAAAGAGACAGTTCACATGTAGGTATACCCCATAGCAAAATGGGGTTGCAAAAAGGAAAACATGCATATTGCAGAAGTTGCACGCGCCTTGATGGCTAAAAAGAATATGCCTAAGCATTTTTGGTCTGAGGCTGTTCATACTGCTGTTTATATTATGAACAGAACTCTCACAATTGCAGTTCATGGTATGACCCCCGAAGAATGTTTTACAGGTAAGAAGCCTGATGTCTCACACTTGAAAGTGTTTGGCTGTATTGCATATGTTCATGTGCGATATGAGTTGTGGAAGAAACTGGATCCAAAGGCTGAAAAATGTGTCTTTGTTGGATGCTCTTTAGAGCAAAAAGGGTATCGTTGTTATAACCCTGTCACATGTAGTTTAGAGTGAGCAGCAATGATGTCATCTTTGATGAAATGAGTAGTTGGTATGCATCTCGTGGTGATGCATTGGATGATGATGATGATCATGACACTCATGTGCATGCTGAAAAGCAAGAATCACGGACTCTTAGTGGACCAGAGACATCATCTGGCAGTCCTTGGTTTGGGAGACTAAGGAGTAGCTCTACATCTTCAGGTGCATCTAGTAGCATTACAGGTAAAGAAAAAGGAAAGAATATAGTGTCAGATGGCATTGATGCAATTCTTGATGGAGACTCCAGTGGCTTAGAGAGCTTGGATGATGAGCTTGGCATTCCTTTAGTGAGGACTCCAAGTGTGCAGAGAGCACGCGTCAATGCAAAGACTCCATTGAGTGATCCAGTGGTACGTAGATCTAGCAGGGTGAGATACCCTATTAACATATTTGGTTTCGAAGGTTATGCAGCTCACCATTATGCTTATATGGTGAAAGTGATTGAGGATGTTGAGCCCACATGTTTTGAGGAGGTTGTTTGTCATGCTCATTGGGATACAGCAATGGATGAGGAGATGGTTGCATTAGAGGCCAATAAGACTTGGGATCTAGTATCATTGCCGAAGGGAAAGAAAGCTATTGAATGTAAGTGGTTTTATAAGATTAAGCACAATGCAAATGGTTCTATTAGTAGGTATAAAGCTAGGATGGTTGCAAAAGGCTATGCCTAGACATATGGCATAGATTATGAAGAAACCTTCAGCCCAGTTGCTAGGATGGCAACTGTCAGATGTGTGATTGCTTTGGAAGCAGCCAAAGGTTAGAGGCTGCAGCAAATGGATGTGAAGAATGCCTTCTTGCATGGTGATTTGCAGGAAGAAGTGTATATGGATCAGCCAGCAGGTTATGAAGATTTAGAGCATCCCACGTATGTGTGGAGGTTGAAGAAGGTGCTCTATGGGCTCAAGCAAGCACCTAGAGCATGGTTTGACAAGATCAGAGAGTATCTTATCAATATTGGCTTTTATGTTTCTGATGCTGTGATCACTCACTTTATGTGAGAAAGCGAGATGCAGGTTTGGTCATCATAGTCATCTATGTGGATGACTTGATTATTACAGGTGATAAAGATAGTGGGATTGCTGAAGTCAAGGACTTTTTGAAGAAGAAGTTTGAGATGAAGGATTTAGGTGAGCTAAGGTACTTCCTTGGCATTGAGATGATCAGATGTAATGATGGTATATGGCTATCCCAAAGACAATATGGCTTGGATATGTTGTCCAAGTATGGTATGACAGCATGCAAACCACTTTCAGACCCGTTGGAGCAAAACGTAAAGTTGAGTGCTGATGTTGGGGATGAGATAGAAGACCCTACTATGTTTAGGAGGATAGTGGGGAGTTTGATCTACATGACCATTATAAGGCCAGACTTGAGCTACGTTGTTGATCTTGTGAGTCAGTTTATGCAAGTACCTAGAAAGCCACATTTGGATGCAGTCAGATGCATATTGAGATCTGTGAAGTCCACATTACATTATGGACTTTTCTATGAGGCAGGTATAGATGTACAGGTGTTTGGATACACAGATGCAGATTGGGCTGGTAGTATGCCTGATAGTGTAATATCTCTGCACAATAAAACTTAGTTGGTTAGTTTGAAAGTTAGTTAGTCAAAAAATAAGTTAGTAAGATTACTAACTAAAGACTAACTAAGGTAAAAACTAACTAATATTAATTATTAATCATTTATTTAATTTAAAATATTTTTATTTGAAAAAATCGAGAGTCGTAAACTCGATATTTTTCTCGGATTGGCAAGGACCGTAGCCACCCTTCACGTAAATTACAATGTGAACGATACTTATGAGTTATATTAATCACTAGGTTAATGTGTATAGTTTGGATGGTCCAAAAATATTAGATTTTGGGCAAAACTAGTATATTTTAGATATTTTAGATATTATCCTAAAAGAAAAAGATATGGAGATTTTTAGATCTGGATGCCATTTAAAAAGAAAAGACAAGTGATATTTTAGTTAGTTTGGATATTTTATAAAAAGAAAAAAATAAAGAGAGGATTTGCGAAATCGCACGCGCCGCGATTGCAGTACACAGACAGTGGACAGCACTTTGAACAGAGAAAAGAAGAAGGAGTGAACTAAGAGCTTTCTAACCAAGTGTCTTGGCGTTTTACCCCCCTTTCGGAGCCAATGGAACCATCAGATTTATGATCTGAGCATCAGATCATTGATCTTTCCAAGATCCCCCTCCACAAAGAGCTCCACTTCTCAACCACAAGCACTCTTCTCTAATTCACTATAGATATGAGGCATGGGAGAGGCATAAAAAAACATAAGGAGACCCTGAAAGGCTGCAAGAGAGAGGGAGAGAGATAGTATACCCCTCTAAGAGATTGTGAGTGAGAGCTTGAGAGAGAGAGAGAGAGAGAGAGAGAGAGAGAGAGAGAGAGAGAGAGAGAGAGAGAAGAGTCACCCCGAGAGGCTACAAGAGGAAGAGAATTAGCTCAATTCCCTCTATCTCGATCCTCGACTTAACCATCTTCTCTTATGCTCTCCCATCTTGAATCTATTCCACCTTCTTAATCTCTTGAGTCTACCTGCAGACGATGGCCTCCAAGCTAAGAATGTCATGTGTGGATGACAATCCTCCAACCAGCAACAAGGCTTCGAGCAAAGGCATCATTGTCAATCCAACTGCAGTTTCGGTCATAAGTAATGTATTTTCGAATTGATAGATTCTTGCTTTGATTCTCGTATGAGATACCTTAGGCCCCATACTACGATGCACGAGTATAGGTTATGGGAAAGGATAAATTTCATCTCACCTACTCGGAAGATGGAGTTTGTAAAGTGCATATATCAAGGGAAGTTAATTGCACCTAGTTACATATGATTTATTTGCTAGTAGAGTAATTACAAGGAAGAATTAGTCAAGCATTATGAATGGCATAGCCGTCAAAAGAACGACATTAAAAGATTGTGCATACAAGTACTAGATTAAAGTATAGTCAAGGGTTACAAATGGCATAATTACTAAAAGAATATGACGTTGAGAATCATGAATAGAAATTACTAGTTTAAAGTTTAAATACTTCAAAACTACTTATCCTAAGAGCCAAATATTAAGAAAAACTAGATTCTAGCTCAATGCAAGGCTTGTTGGAGTCTAATTACTTGAGATCATCTCGCACTTATCAAGTATTTACACGTTATGCCTATAACATGTTTGATGTATGAGGATAATTTTCTAGTTGCCTCATGACTTGACTAAGAGCTAGTACAAGAAATTGATCATAGGGGTTAAAACTAGGATGTCTTGAGATCCGTTGGATAACGATGACTTTTGCCAATCCAAATTCAGGGTTGAGTTATCAATCAAGGTAAGTGACCTATAGAACTTACATCATGAATAGTGTTTGAACCCTTAACATATGCCCTAGCCGAAGGAAGGAAGTGCTAATAAACATTTTTGCATAGTACTACTCTTAGATCCCAAGGGGGAGAGCAAATATACGATGAAAATGTTATATTGTCTATTTTTGCATTGGTTGGAAAGAATGCAATTGGTTTTGTTGATTGATCGAACAACATCCTAAATGCTTTTATATTGAACTGGTTGTTAGTTGTTGTTTGGATGATAATTCCAAGCGCTTGTGATTTATGGTAAATGCATGGCAAGGGTCTGTGATGACAAGTTGCCATGGGAATAAATGAATGTTTTCTTGGAAAATGATATTAGGGTTGAATGCCTTGTTTGTGCCTGATTCTTAAAGGATTTAATTAAGGAAGGATACATTGTACGGGTGGATCACCTCCATGGTCGCACCGCATAGTAACCCGAGAGGGCATTGCTCGATTCATGGGCCGAAGGTCGAGTGGTGAAAAGGCCAACCACGGGAATGATGTTTCGTTCCTAGACAGCTTGCGGGTCAGTTGGAGCTCTAGACACCCCTTGCTAGGTCTAGAATGGAGTTGAAGACCTTCGTGACCCCCAACATCTAGGCATGTTGGGAGATCCTATTCTATATAAAGGATTGAGTTTTTGGTGCCATGTGAATTGGACCAGTTACTTCTACAGGACAGAAGGGATACTTCTGTTGGATAGAAGCGATACATAATTTCTCCTGTATGGGAGGGAGACAAAGATTAACTTGAAGATAAGTTAAGGAATTTGTTTGAACTTGTTTGTGAATAAATTGCTTTGCTCTGTTTTCGTGTCTGTGCTATAAGTTATGCGAACGAACCCTGTTCCCTAAAAGACTTAATTAATGAAGCTGATTTTAAGTGTTACACATAAATGTGGTAGGACCTCATTAGAAAACTAAAGCTATTAAGGGAAGCGGGTGGGCGAAACCCCCGACGGGTCCGGGTGGCCCCAGAGAACTGGGAGGCTTCTCATAAGTTTTTATCGTCATTCGACCTTTAGGTATTGCTAGGTTAGAACCGGATTCATGCCATTTTAGGGGACCGGAATGGGACTATGTCCTATGGGCAGAGAGGTTGAGCAGTGCATCCCTCTCGTTTCCCATTCTCTTTGAACCAAGTGCGGCATGGGTATGCTTTGGGATTGGGTATCTCTGCGTAAAATAGGATGTCCAAAACCCGACGCTAGAATGCTAACAGGAGACCTTGACAACTAGGAATCCGAATTTCAGGTAATTGCTAGTGGGTTTGGTCGTGAACATTTCGTTGTGAGGCGGCTTCGGGAAACCCTAGGCGACAAAACTCGAAACATTCCCTGGGAGTGCCAGGCAACAACGCTTAGATGTGTTTCTCGACAGACCGCTAAAAGAGTGCATGGAAAGCCGATGGGCGGGGGCACCTCACAGTTGGTATCAGAGCGAAATTTTGTAATGATACGTGATTGATTAATGTATGGTTTGTAGACATATCTGAAACAAAATAATCTAACTAGTATGGCTTGATTGTTATGCACCTTCTACACCCACGAATGTTGACATGCAAGAGAAGAAATTCCTTCTCAAGCAAATTAAAGCACCCGAGTTTGATGGAGAAGGGATAGACATTGCAGCAGAGGCAGAGATATGGATTGAGTTGTTGGATGACTATTTCTTTGCTTTGGGAACTGCCTCTACCAATCAAGCAATGATAGCCAAACTTAAGCTAGTTGGCCAGGCTCGATTATGGTGGAAGCAATGGTGCAAAGATGAAGGTGTTTCTGAAGCTGCTGTTACTTGGGCTCAGCTGAAAGATGCTATACGCGGACGATACCTTCTGCCAACCTACCAAACTTTGAAGATGAATGAATTCTTCAAGGTAAAGTAACTAGAATTAACTTTTTAAGCTTACTACTCAAAGTTTGTAACCTTACTAAAATATGCACCACCTATGGATATTGCGCAACAAGTATCCAAGTTTTGCCATGGGCTAAACACTCCTCTGAACCACCGTCTTGAAGCAATGCATCCAACAGACTTGCAAGATGCATTACTCCGAGCGAATCCAATCGTCCAAGAATTTAAATCGAAAAATTGTAGTAAAGATGACTCTCAAGATCTAGGTAAGAGATGCCATACATGTGGAGAGATAGGGCACATCCGTAGGAGATGTCCCTACTGCCAATGTTTCCATTGCAATGAGCTAGGACATGTCCAAGCAGACTGCCCTAACTTAAGTCTAGAAGATATGGAGCCTCCAAGAAAACGAAGCTACACAAGTGCAGTCTTCGGATATATAGAGGAATCAGATGAAGACGAAGACTTAGAACCTACTATACCACTTCATGATTATTAGAAATCCTAGAAATTTTGTCAACATGAAATACAACATGTATTGGAATAAACTTTACTCTTGTAACTACAACTTGAGTATTATGAGTTGCATCTATTTTGAGCCTAGAACTTGCAAATGATTAGAGATACTCTAGCAAGGAATGATAATTATAATGTGCAATGAATTTCTCTTAAGTCATTTCTTCTCAACTAATATAGATTGGGTCTTACCAGAATGTCGAAGCTTGGAAGTATTCTTTAGTATTACAAGCAAAGCCAATTTTCCATGGAGCTTAGTCCCGAACTAAGGACGAGACAATCTGGAAATGTAGTTTCCAAGTTAAAGGACCACTCCAATCTGCTAAAAGAATCCTAGGACACTTTGGTCTAAAGAAGAAAATCCTGCAAACGACAACCAAGAACCTTGTGACCGCAAGTGATAAATCTCCGCGCTGTTTCTATTGCAGGGAGTTAGGTCATTTCAAAAGGAAATGTCCAAAGCACCCTAAACACCGATGCTCCGAGTGCCACAACATTGGACATAACTATATCAATTGTCCCAATGGAACTCGAAGAGAACTTGAGCTTACAAGAAATAAGCCGTACAAGCTCCAGTGATCTAGAATATACCAAGTGCTTAGAAAAAAGCTAGAAGATATCCATGAGATGTAACTACAATAAATTTTCTCTTATCATCAAGACTCGGATATATCAAATACAATAGGTTGTTATTTTTTTTCAAAAGACTGTATGTCTATGAGAGATCAAAGTAGCATAGCGAAAGCATGGTGGGTCCATAACCCACATGTTTCAAAATGATACCCCCCCCCCCGTTTCTCTCGAGATGAGGACATCTCGATTTCTCTAAGGGGAGGAGGATGTAATATCTCTGCACAATAAAAGTTAGTTGGTTAGTTCGAAAGTTAGTTAGTCAAAAAATAAGTTAGTAAGATTACTAACTAAAGACTAACTAAGGTATAAACTAGCTAATATTAATTATTAATCATTTTTATTTAGAAAAATCGAGAGTCCTATATTCGATATTTTTCTCGGATTGGCAAGGACCGAACTCGGATATATCAAATACAATAGGTTGTTATTTTTTTTCAAAAGATTGTATGTCTGTGAGAGATCAAAGTAGCATAGCGAAAGGATGGTGGGTCCATAACCCACAGGTTTCAAAATGATACCCCCCATTTCTCTCGAGATGAGGACATCTCGATTTCTCTAAGGGGAGGAGGATGTAATATCTCTGCACAATAAAAGTTAGTTGGTTAGTTCTAAAGTTAGTTAGTGAAAAAATAAGTTAGTAAGATTACTAACTAAAGACTAACTAAGGTGAAAACTAACTAATATTAATGATTAATTATTTTTATTTAATTTAAAATATTTATATTTAGAAAAATCGAGAGTCGTAAATTCGATATTTTTCTCGAATTGGCAAGGACCGTAGCCACCCTTCACGTAAATTACAACGTGAACGAGACTTATGAGTTATATTAATCACTAGGTTAATGTATATAGTTTGGATGGTTCAAAAATATTAGATTTTGGGAAAAATTAGTATATTTTAGATATTTTAGATATTATCCTAAAATAAAAAGGTATGGAGATTTTTAGAACTGGATGCCATTTAAAAAGAAAAGACAAGTGATATTTTAGTTAGTTTGGAGATTTTATAAAAAGAAAAAAAGAAAGAGAGGATTTGCAAAATCGCGTGCGCCGCAATCGCAGTACACAAACAGTGGACAACACTTTGAATAGAGAAAAGAAGAAGGAGTGAACTAAGAGCTTTCTAATCAAGTGTCTTGACGTTTTACCCCCCTTTCGGAGCCAATGGAACCATTAGATTTATGATCTGAGCATCAGATCACTGATCTTTCCAAGGTCCCCCTCCACAAAGAGCTCCACTTCTCAACCACAAGCACTCTTCTCTAATTCACTATAGATATGAGGCATGGGAGAGGCATAAAAAAACATAAGGAGACCCTGAAAGGCTGCAAGAGAGAGGGAGAGAGAGAGTATACCCCTCCAAGAGATTGTGAGTGAGAGCTTGAGAGAGAGAGAAAGAGAGAAGAGTCACCCCGAGAGGCTGCAAGAGGAAGAGAATTAGCTCAATTCCCTCTATCTCGATCCTCGACTTAACCATCTTCTCTTACGCTCTCCCATCTTGAATCTATTCCACCTTCTTAATCTCTTGAGTCTCTACCTGTGGACGATGGCCTCTAAGCGAAGAATGTTGTGTGCGAATGACAATCCTGCAACCAGCAACAAGGCTTCGGGCAAAGGCATCACTGTCAATCCAATTGCAGTTTTGGTCGTAAGTAATGTATTTTCAAATTGATAGATGCTTGCTTTGATTCTCGTATGAGATATGTTAGGCCCCATACTACGATGCACGAGTATAGGTTATGGGAAAGGATAAATTTCATCTCACCTACTCGGAAGATGGAGTTTGTAAAGTGCATATATCAAGGGAAGATAAT
Organism: Lygodium microphyllum; assembly: GCF_053477565.2. Taxonomy (NCBI): domain Eukaryota; kingdom Viridiplantae; phylum Streptophyta; class Polypodiopsida; order Schizaeales; family Lygodiaceae; genus Lygodium; species Lygodium microphyllum. The sequence continues at coordinate 107,042,947 of NC_141163.1, forward strand.
TGCACCTAGTTACATATGATTTATTTGCTAGTAGAGTAATTACAAGGAAGAATTAGTCAAGCGTTATGAATGGCATAGCTGTCAAAAGAACGACATTAAAAGATTGTGCATACAAGTGCTAGATTAAAGTATAGTCAAGGGTTACAAATGGCATAATTATTAAAAGAATATGACGTTGAGAATCAAGAATAGAAAGTTCTAGTTTAAAGTTTAAATACTTCAAAACTACTTCTCCTAAGAGCCCAAATATTAAGAAAAACTAGATTCTAGCTCAATGCAAGGCCTGTTGGAGTCTAATTACTTGAGATCATCTCACACTTATCTTATCAAGTATTTACACGTTATGCCTATAACATGTTTGATATATGAGGATAATTTTCTAGTTGCCTCATGACTTGACTAAGAGCTAGTACAAGAAATTGATCATAGGGGTTAAAACTAGGATGTCTTGAGATCCGTTGGATAACGATGACTCTTGTCAATCCAAATTAAGGGTTGAGTTATCAATCAAGGTAAGTGACCTATAGAACTTACATCATGAATAGTGTTTGAACCCTTAACATATGCCCTAGCCAAAGGAAGGAAGTGTTAATAAACATTTTTGCATAGTATTGCTCTTAGATCCCAAGGGGGAGAGAAAATATATGATGAAAATGTTATCTCGTCTATTTTTGCATTGGTTGGAAAGAATGCAATTGGTTTTGTTGATTGATCAAACAACATCCTAAATGCTTTTATATTAAACTGGTTGTTAGTTTTTGTTTGGATGATTATTCCAAGTGCTTGTGATTTATGGTAAATGCATGGCAAGGGTCTGTGATGACAAGTTGCCATGGGAATAAAGGAATGTTTTCTTGGAAAATGATATTAGGGCTGAATGCCTTGTTTGTGCCTGATTCTTAAAGGATTTAATTAAGGAAGGATATATTGTATGGATGGATCACCTCCATGGTCGCAGCACGTAGTAACCCGAGAGGGCACTGCTTGATTCATGGGCCAAAGGTCGAGTGGTGAAAAGGCCAACCACCGGAATGATGTTTTGCTCCTAGACAGCTTGCGGGTCAATTGGAGCTCTGGACGCCCCTTGCTAGGTCTAGAATGGAGTTGAAGACCTCCGTGGCCCCCGACATCTGGGCATGTTGGGAGATCCTATTCTAGATAAAGGATTGAGTTTTTGGTGCCATGTGAATTGGACCAGTTACTTCTACAGGGCAGAAGGGATACTTTTGTTGGACAGAATCGATGCGTAATTTCTCCTGTATGGGCGGGAGACAAAGATTAACTTGAAGATAAGTTAAGGAACTTGTTTGAACTTATTTGTGAATAGATTGCTTTGCTCTATTTTCGTGTCTGTGCTATAAGTTATGCGAACAAACACTATTCCCTAAAAGGCTTAATTAATGAAGCCGATTTTAAGTGTCACACATAAATGTGGTAGGACCTCATTAGAAAACTAAAGCTATTAAGGGAAGCAGGTGGGCGAAACCCCTGACGGGTCCGTCCTACGACAGGGTGGCCCCAGGGAACTGGGAGGCTTCTCATAAGTTTTTATCGTCATTCGACCTTTAGGTATTGCTAGGTTAGAACCCGATTCATGCCATTTTAGGGGACCGAAATGGGACTATGTCTTATGGGCAGAATGGTTGAGCAGCGCATCCCTCTCATTTCCCATTCTCTTTGAACCAAGTGCGACATGGGTATGCTTTGGGATTGGGTATCTCTGCGTAAAGTAGGATGTCCAAAACTCGACGCTAGAATGCTAACAGGAGACCTTGACAACTAGGAACCTGAATTTCAGGTCGATCGTAGTGGGTTTGGTCGTGAACATTCTGTTGCGAGGCAGATTCGGGAAACCCTAGGCGACAAAACTCGGAACATTCCCTAGGAGTGCCGGGCAGTGACGCTTAGATGTGTTTCTGGATAGACCGCTAAAAGAGTGCCTGGAAAGCCGATGGGCGGGCACCTCACAGTTGGTACCAGAGCGAAATTTTGTAATGATACATGATTGATTAATGTATAGTTTGTAGACATATCTGAAACAAAATAATCTAAGCAGTATGGCTTGATTGTTAGGCACCTTCTACACCCATGAATGTTGACATGCAAGAGAAGAAATTCCTTCTCAAGCAAATTAAGGCACCCAAGTTTGATGGAGAAGGGATGAACATTGCAGTAGAGGCAGAGATATGGATTGAGTCATTGGATGACTATTTCTTTGCTTCGGGAACTGCCTCTATCAATCAAGCAATGATAGCCAAAGTTAAGCTAGTTGGCCAGGCTTGATTATGGTGGAAGCAATGGTGCAAAGATGAAGGTGTTTCTGAAGCCGCTGTTACTTGGGCTCAGCTGAAAGATGCTATATGCGGATGATACCTTCCGCCAACCTATCAAACTTTAAAGATGAATGAATTCTTTAAGCTAAAGCAACTAGAATTAACTTTGGAAGCTTACTACTCAAAGTTTGTAACCCTACTAAAATATGCACCACCTATGGATATTGCCCAGCAAGTATCCAAGTTTTGCCATGGGCTAAACACTCCTCTGAACCACCGTCTTGAAGCAATGCGTCCAACAGACTTGCAAGATGCATTACTCCGAGCGAATCCAATCGTCCAAGAATTTAAATTGGAAAATTGTAGTAAAGATGGCTCTCAAGATCTAGGTAAGAGATGCCATACATGTGGAGAGATAGGGCACATCCGTAGGATATGTCCCTACCGCCAATGTTTCCATTGCAATGAGCTAGGACATGTCCAAGCAGACTGCCCTAACTTAAGTCTAGAAGATATGGAGCCTCCAAGAAAACGAAGCTACACAAGTGCAGTCTTCGGATATATAGAGGAATCGGATGAAGACGAAGACTTAGAACCTACTACACCACTTCACGATTATTAGAAATCCTAGAAATTTTGTCGACATGAAATACAACTTGTATTGGAATAAACTTTACTCTTGTAACTACAATTAACTTGAATATTATGAGTTGCATCTATTTTGAGCCTAGAACTTGCAAATGATTAGAGATACTCTGGCAAGGAATGATAGTTATAATGTGCAATGAATTTCTCTTAAGTCATTTCTTCTCAACTAATATAGATTGGGTCTTACCAGAATGTCGAAGCTTGGAAGTATTCTTTAGTATTACAAGCAAAGCCAATTTTCCATGGAGCTTAGTCCTGAACTAAGGACAGGACAATCTGGAAATGTAGTTTCCAAGAGAAAGGACCACTCCAATCTCCTAAAAGAATCCTAGGACACTTTGGTCTAAAGAAGAAAATCCTGCAAAGGACAACCAAGAATCTTGTGACCGCAAGTGATAAATCTCCGCGCTGTTTCTATTGCAGGGAGTTAGGTCATTTCAAAAGGGAATGTCCAAAGAACCCTAAACACCGATGCTCCGAGTGCCACAACCTTGGACATAACTATATCAATTGTCCCAATGGAACTCAAAGAGAACTTGAGCTTACAAGAAATAAGCCGTACAAGCTCCAGTGATCTAGAATATACCAAGTGCTTAGGAAAAACCTAGAAGATATCCATGAGATGTAACTACAATAAATTTTCCATTGTCATCAAGACTCGGATATATCAAATACAATAGGTTGTTATTTTTTTTCAAAAGACTGTATGTCTGTGAGAGATCAAAGTAGCATAGCGAAAGCATGGTGGGTCCATAACCCACAGGTTTCAAAATGATACCCCCCGTTTCTCTCGAGATGAGGACATCTCGATTTCTCTAAGGGGAGGAGGATGTAATATCTCTGCACAATAAAAGTTAGCTGGTTAGTTCGAAAGTTAGTTAGTTAAAAAATAAGTTAGTAAGATTACTAACTAAAGACTAACTAAGGTATAAACTAGCTAACATTAATTATTAATTATTTTTATTTAATTTAAAATATTTTTATTTAGAAAACTCGAGAATTGTAAATTTGATATTTTTCTCGGATTGGCAAGGACTGTAGCCACCCTTCACGTAAATTACAACGTGAACAAGACTTATGAGTTATATTAATCACTAGGTTAATGTGTATAGTTTGGATGGTTCAAAAATATTAGATTTTGGGAAAAATTAGTATATTTTAGATATTTTAGATATTATCCAAAAATAAAAAGATATGGAGATTTTTAGAACTTGATGCCATTTAAAAAGAAAAGACTAGTGCTATTTTAGTTAGTTTGGAGATTTTATAAAAAGAAAAAAATAAAGAGAGGATTTGCGAAATCGCGTGCGCCGCGATCGCAGTACACAAAAGTGGACAACACTTTGAACAAAGAAAAGAAGGAGTGAACTAAGAGCTTTCTAATCAAGTGTCTTGGGGTTTTACCTCCCTTTCGGAGCCAATGGAACCATTAGATTTATGATCTGAGCATCAGTTCACTGATCTTTCCAAGATCCCCCTCCACGAAGAGCTCCACTTCTCAACCACAAGCACTCTTCTCTAATTCACTATAAATATGATGCATGGGAGAGGCATAAAAAAACATAAGGAGACCCTTAAAGGCTGCAAGAGAGAGGGAGAGAGAGAGTATACCCCTCCAAGAGATTGTAAGTGAGAGCTTGAGAGAGAGAGCTTGAGAGAGAGAGAGAGAGAGAGAGAGAGAGAGAGAGAGAGAGAGAGAGAGAGAGAGAGAGAGAGAGAGAGAGAGAGAGAGAGAGAGAGAGAGAGAGAGAGAGAGAGAGTCACCCCGAGAGGCTGCAAGAGGAAGAGAATTAGCTCAATTCCCTCTATCTCGATCCTCGACTTAACCATCTTCTCTTACGCTCTCCCATCTTGAATCTATTCCACCTTCTTAATCTCTTGAGTCTACCTGCGGACGATGGCCTCCAAGCTAAGAATGTCACGTGTGGATGACAATCCTGCAACCAGCAACAAGGCTTCGAGCAAAGGCATCATTGTCAATCCAACTGCAGTTTCGGTCATAAGTAATGTATTTTCAAATTGATAGATTCTTGCTTTGATTCTTGTATGAGATACCTTAGGCCCCATACTACGATGCACGAGTATAGGTTATGGGAAATGATAAATTTCATCTCACCTACTCGGAAGATGGAGTTTGTAAAGTGCATATATCAAGGGAAGATAATTGCACCTAGTTACATATGATTTATTTGCTAGTAGAGTAATTACAAGGAAGAATTAGTCAAGCGTTATGAATGGCATAGCCGTCAAAAGAACGACATTAAAAGATTGTGCATACGAGTGCTAGATTAATGTATAGTCAAGGGTTACAAATGGCATAATTACTAAAAGAATATGACGTTGAGAATCAAGAATATAAAGTACTAGTTTAAAGTTTAAATATTTCAAAACTACTTATCCTAAGAGCCCAAATATTAAGAAAAACTAGATTCTAGCTCAATGCAAGGCCTATTGGAGTCTAATTACTTGAGATCATCTCGCACTTATCTTATCAAGTATTTACACGTTATGCCTATAACATGTTTGATACATGAGAATAATTTTCTAGTTGCCTCACGACTTGACTAAGAGCTAGTACAAGAAATTGAGATCCGTTGGATAACGATGACTTTTGCCAATCCAAATTCATGGTTGAGTTATCAATCAAGGTAAGTGACCTATAGAACTTACATCATGAATAGTGTTTGAACCCTTAATATATGCCCTAGCCAAAGGAAGGAAGTGTTAATAAATATTTTTGCATAGTATTGCTCTTAGATCCCAAGGGGGAGAGCAAATATACGATGAAAATGTTATATCGTCTATTTTTGCATTGGTTGGAAAAAATGCAATTGGTTTTGTTGATTGATCAAACAACATCCTAAATGCTTTTATATTCAACTGGTTGTTTGTTGTTGTTTGGATGATTATTCCAAGTGCTTGTGATTTATGGTAAATGCATGGCAAGGGTCTGTGATGACACGTTGCCATGGGAATAAAGGAATGTTTTCTTGGAAAATGATACTAGGGCTGAATGCCTTGTTTATGCCTGATTCTTAAAGGATTTAATTAAGGAAGGATACATTGTACGGGTGGATCACCTCCATGGTCGCACCGCGTAGTAACCCGAGAGGGCATTGCTCGATTCATGGGCCGAAGGTTGAGTGGTGAAAAGGCCAACCACCGGAATGATGTTTTGCTCCTAGACAGCTTGAGGGTCAGTTGGAGCTCTGGGCACCCCTTGCTAGGTCTAGAATGGAGTTGAAGACCTCCGTGGCCCCCAACATCTGGGCATGTCGGGAGATCCTATTCTAGATAAAGGATTGAGTTTTTGGTGCCATGTGAATTGGACCAGTTACTTCTACAGGGCAGAAGGGATACTTTTGTTGGACAGAATCGATACATAATTTCTCCTGTATGGGCGGGAGACAAAGATTAACTTGAAGATAAGTTAAGGAACTTGTTTGAACTTGTTTGTCAATAGATTGCTTTGCTCTATTTTCGTGTCTGTGCTATAAGTTATGCGAACAAACACTGTTCCCTAAACGGCTTAATTAATGAAGCTGATTTTAAGTGTCACACATAAATGTGGTAGGACCTCATTAGAAAACTAAAGCTATTAAGGGAAGCGGGTGGGCGAAACCCCCGACGGGTCCATCCTACGACAGGGTGGCCCCAGGGAACTGGGAGGCTTCTCATAAGTTTTTATCGTCATTCGACCTTTAGGTATTGCTAGGTTAGAACCTGATTCATGCCGTTTTAGGGGACCGAAATGGGACTATGTCCTATGGGCAGAGAGGCTGAGCAGCGCATCCCTCTCGTTTCTCATTCTCTTTGAACCAAGTGTGGCATGGGTATGCTTTGGGATTGGGTATCTCTGCGTAAAGTAGGATGTCCAAAACCCGACGCTAGAATGCTAATAGGAGACCTTGACAACTAGGAACCTGAATTTCAGGTCGATCCTAGCGGGTTTGGTCGTAAATAGTCCATTGCGAGGCGGATTCGGGAAACCCTAGGCGACAAAACTCGGAACATTCCTTGGGAGTACCGGGCAACGACGCTTAGATGTGTTTCTCGATAGACCGCTAAAAGTGTGCTTGGAAAGCCGATGGCGGGCACCTCACAGATAGAAAATCTATAGCGGATACTTGTTCTCTCTTGGTAGTGCAGCAGTTACTTGGAGTAGCAAAAAGCAATCTACAGTTGCTTTGTCGAGTACAGAGGCAGAGTATAGAGGTGTTGCTATTACAGCATGTGAGGTAGTATGGCTGCAAAAGTTATTGGCTGATTTAGATGTGTAGGTGGAAGGTCCAGCTGTCATTTATTGTGACAACATGAGCAGTATACAATTAGCTAGGAACCCTGTGTTCCATGCCAGGACAAAACATATTGATGTACACTACCACTTTGTGAGAGAGAAGGTACTAGCAAGTGAGATTGATTTGGTGTATGTCAGCACACATGATCAGATATCTGACATCTTTACAAAGGCATTGGGTACAGAGAAGCTTCAAAAGTTTCGAAGCTTACTTGGAGTTGCAGAGATGCAGTTGAGCTTGAGGGGGAGTGTTGAGATGACAAGCTCAACACATGCAGACATTAATGATAGGCCGCCTGGTAGATGGGTCCACACATCTACACTTAGCACGTCGGTGGTCATTACGACTCTCACATGGCCACTAACTCATTACTTATTATATTTAGGTTGTTACACCTATTTACAACTGGCATAGTTATAGCACCAGTCGACTAGTGTAGTCAGTTATGCATTGTTTGACTTAGTAGGCCACTTTTCTTTATGTTGTATCTTATCTATACTTTGTGTACATTGTAAAGTGTTTGGGAGAAGAAGAAGAAATCAGCAAGAAAACGTTTTGGCCTCTATCTCTCTTCTTGTCTCTTGAGTGAGCTTCTCCTTGTGCATTTTGTGTATGTTCAGCGCAGCATCTTGAGCAAGTCCCCCCACCACGTGATTCGTGACACCCAGGGGGGACTCGCAGCGACTGGTGATCGAGGAGGGGGACCTTTCTAAGGATAAAGATTCATCCACAAAGATTTTTGGAGGATTTTGCAAGAATTGTAAACAACACATTCTCTCCAGTAGGATAACAAATCTACTTGGCAAGCACAAAGCATGAAAATAAAGCACATCTAGCTGATGGGTATCCACATCTATATTGACATCCAAACATAACTTTGGCACTTGCTTTTGATCACCATGAGAGTGATAGTGCATAAAGGCTAGATACCATGAAAAATGAGCAGTCAGTCTCACTGATGGATCCAAAGATTGAGAATGAAGCTGAGCAAAATGTAAATAGTTGTGAAAGGCTCAATTTGCAGACTTCCATTCTCCTGGAATCACAAGCCAGTTAATTTGGGGTCCCATCAAAGAATCTCCAGCACTCCAACTTCTTCTCAGGATTGTCTGATCAAAACTTTCATATTCTAGAACCAACTAAGGGGGAATCTAAATAAAGAATAAAGGAGATGGGAATGGAATAAGGGATAAAGGATGAAGAGAAGGATAAGTGAAATCGTAAAAAGAAGAATAAGATAAGGTAGGAGAATCCGGCAATTTAGCAGTATCAGAAAGGAAGGGAGTAAGGAAATGTGGTGGAAACGTGGACATGAAATGAAAAGATGGGGGAAGACAAGGAAGAAGGGGAGAAAATACCCGATCGATGATAAAAGGACATTGAGTAAAAATAGGAATATGGGGTGCATCTTCAGGTTGAAATAGAAGGGGTAAAATGACATGTGGGGCATTATGGAAAAGAGATAGATAAAATCATACCTATGAGCCATTTGTTGATAGTAGGTCAAGGATGGAACTAATGGTACTAAGGCAGAACGTCTAGCATATGCCTCAAAAAATAAAGGATCAAAAGGAGGTTGCTTGGAAAGATAGGATAACAAATCCACCCTCAGTTGGTTGACATTTTGCACATGAGACAAAGCCTTTAACTGTCTTTGATTTAAGGTCACAAAATCCAACATAGGATGCCAAGAATCCTCTAGACAGTCAGCTACTCTAGAAGAATACTTTTGAAACATTTCATCAATCTTAAGCTCCAACTGGTGTACATAGAGTATTGCTTGTAAGACTACATCTCCAACATACCAGGAGAGGTCTTTATCATCTGGAATTAACATGTAATGAAGCAAATTATCAACATGAGAGTTAAAGCCTATTCCAAGTTTAGAACTTTGTAAATACTTGAGCCTAGAGAAAGAGGACTTAGGAATTATTATAAAAGGCAAGAAGTGCTAATGTAGCATCATTCTTTGGCATTATAAAAAATTTCATCCTTTTTGTCTTTCACATTTTCTTGTACTTGGATGACAGTCCATGGCTACATTGTGCTATGGTAATGGAAGTTGTTCCATGGCATGGCCATGTTGGAATCTCAGCTTTATTCATTTCTTGTCATTTGTAGCTTCTTTACATTGGTATCAAAGCATTAGTTTAGATAATGTCAGAAGTCATTTTCATGCAATAGATTTAGTTGTCGTTACTAGGGAGTGAAAACCATAGTTAACATTCAGTCACAAGAGTTAATTCTTCCATAATCGTGGTCTGACATGGAGATCTCTCACAAACCGTGACTAAGATGGAGGTTCTTGGCATGAACCAGTGGATAATGGCAGGCTCCAACCAATTTGGAAACTCATGACTAAGTTTTGGACCAAACATTGGAGTAAGTTGGACAAAATGAGGGTTACATGACTTAGTTTGGTTCAAACTTAAGTTATTTTTCAAGAACAGGGGTTTCTTCACTTTCCTTTCAAGATTCTCTCAAGAATCCATGGCCAAAGGATGAACAAGATCTCTTGCCCATGATCTCTATCATGCAAAAGGACTTCATAGCCTTGTTCTCCATCTCTCAAGCTTTCAATGGAATGGTAGAATGGCACACTATGCTTCATTTTTGCCCAGGAACATAGCAGTAGGCAGCAACTTGAATTGTGCCTACTGCACATTCTTGACTATCTCTTGCCAAAAGTGAGTTATGGAGCTCAAACCATTCATGATTGATGCTCTAAAGCACTTGCCAAGTGCACTTCTTCAAGCTTTGGCAAGATTTCTCTCTATTGTGGACTCTCCTCTCTCCCATGAAACCCTATCATTGACAGTTTTGGACAGCAAAACTGAAAATTTCTGATTTCTTGAAGCAAATGAAGGGAGTATTGGTGGCAAATCGCTCCTGGAGATTACTTGTGCACGTGGCTTCAATCCATTGTCAACATTGAAGGACCGTTGAAGCATCTTTGGGTTTATTCTGATCTATGGAAGCTTTGGATAGCTTGTATCTTCAATGTTAGTAAAATTCTTGGTTCTCTTGCCAATAATTGGAGTTTTCAGCTTATATTGGAGTTATTCTCTACCATCTTCTTCCAAGTTCTTTATCAAATAGAAGAAGATTACTCCTTCATCAACCATCATTGAAGCATGTGGCAACAATGGAGTCCATATGAAGCTAGGAGCTTTTCTTACATTGAAGCTTGCTGAAATTGGGGATTTCTGTGGATCTTTATAACTGAAGACAGTCCATCTTTGTGTGAGGACTTTACATCAACTATACTCATCATTCAGAAGCATATGAGGTATTTTAAATCATCTTTAATCTCTCCCTTCTAAATCCAATTGCTGAGCCAATCCAATCGATGAATGAGAGATTAAAATGATTTAGAATTCCAACTATTCTCTGAAAATCACCTCATGAATAATCCATTTAGCAACCCTAGTGATTAATTTTTGATTGATCACTTACATTCATTGAAAATAACCACTTCCAATGTTTCAAATTCTCACCCATTCTTCTCTAACGTGACATTGAACTGTTTTCCTTTTGTCTCATTGCCTTGAATAAAGAAATGTTGCCCAATGGTAAGTGAAATACAATTGTAAAGTAGTGAGTCACTGTTGCAGGTATTCCTCACCTAATCCCACTTCATTTTCAGTTCAACTTCTTCCAAGCTCATGCATATCATGAAATGATAATCAAATCCTTTCCAATACATGCATTTCATGTTGTTTTCTTAATCTAGCATTGACCTACCATATCTCTACCCATGAGGAAAAGTGGATGTCAGGCAAGTTGGTAGGACAAAAGAGAGGTGACCCTCCCCTACTGACAAGGACCCTCAAGGGGAGCACAAATTGGCTTGAAAGGGAATTTTTCACACCCCTCAAGTCTTGGATCCCATTCATTTAAGTTTAGGTGTAGGTACCACTCAAGGGCACAAGAATTCAGCCTTCAGCATGGTATATTTGGCATGGTTTACATGATGCAAAGGCAAATGTATGGCAACATAATGCAATGCAATTGGCAAATGGGGATAGAGTTATGCTGAGCATTATGAATGCTATTGGTGGCATCTATTATTTGGGTCAGAAATAAAGAGTTGGAACAGGGTTTTCAAGCAAAGTTCCATTGATTGGATCCTTATTTTGCAGCATACAATGGGATTATTCAATCCTTGGTTAATTACATAGGGTATTTTCAGTATTGGCAAATGTATGGAGTTCATTTGTAGGTCTACATAGTTGGTACAAGCATGAAATTGATGGTACAAGTCATTAAATGACCAGAACAGAGCATTCACAGGTTGCAAGAAATTCCAGACAACTACAGTAAATTGATTACATAATTTTTTGTACTCAAACCATTTTCAACACTTCATAGCTCATTTGAAAGGGGACATCCTAAGCTTTGTAGAAAGCCAAGAAGTTTGTCATTTGGATAATTAGAGCTCAAGATATTTGAGTTTTTCTTCTGCTATGTACACTCAAGATAGGACATTACCTATGGCTAAAAATAAAAGAAAGGAACCCATTATGGATACCATTAGTGAAGGATTAAGGGACTATCAACTAGATAAAGAGCACAAAACTTCACAAGAGGCTATTTACCTTGAGAACCATGGTAATGAGGAGCTAGAGATAAGTTCAATACATGCTACAATAAACAAACAAGTGAATGGGGTTGGTACTACTCATGTCTCTACCGATTCTAATAGTTTTCAACAACTCTCCATGACATTAAGGATATGAAATCAGGCATTGAAAAGCTTGTGGCTCTCTTGAGTGAGAGGATATTACCTAGAGCTATCCCAAATGCTCCAAGTATTCCCATTGTCCAAGAGCAATCAAAGTTCACAACTCCCAAGGTTGTTGGAAACTTTGAAGTTGGAGAGCCATCAAGAGCTCAGCCTCTCATGTTCAGCCTCAATTTCAGCCCCTAAATCGACCCAAGACCTACACTAGCCTTGATGGACAGGATTTGGAAGATAAGGCCCAAGCTAACTTAAGGCTTGATGATGACACACATGGATGCCATCCTTTTTACAACTCTTTTTATGGACAACCTTCTAATATCCCTAAATCTACACATGAAGAGAAAGCCGAAGCACAAAGGTCCTATCATGGTCAAGCAAGTGGAGGTAATGATTCTCATGGGCAGCACCCATACAATGGACATGGTCATGTGAATTTAGTTCCAAATTCTTATGGATAGCAAAATCATGTCAATAATAATCATGTATATAATCAGCCCTCTAAATAAGGCCCTCATTCAAATCAGTTTTGGTCTCATCAAATGAATGGACAACAACCACCAATGAATGTCACACCAAATATACACTCTCCAATGTATGGACATCAAGTACTACCCCATGTTGTTGGCAACTCTTTCTCTCTACTGCAAGGACAATTTAATCAGACAAATGGATTTGCAAATATTCATGGACAACAACAACCATATGTTCATGGAACATGGAATAATGATATTCAAAGACAAAATTCTTTTGGTCCAAACTTTTATGGACAGCAACACAATAGTGGCCAATCTCATCAATAAGAGCGGGAATACAAGGAGAAAATAACCATTTCTAATTTCAAGGGTGAAAATCCATCCCCTACCGAATTAGAAGAATGGTTTGACAAGCTTGAGATGTATTTTTCTTTGTATCCTAGACCGGAGAATGCCAAGGTAAAATTTGCAGCCCTACATTTGGAAGGATATGCACACACTTGGTGGTGGTACATGTCAAGGATTGGTAATGAATTCTTAACATGGGATGCATTAAAGCGGGCAATGATCAAAGTTTTTGTGTCTCCTATTGAAAAAGAGAAGTTAGAGAATAAGTGGTATGCTCTTGAGCAAAGGGGATTATCGGTTAGAGATTATTCTAACCAATTCCTTAATCTCTCCATGTATGTCGATGGAGTATTCGACAATGCGTAGCTGAATAAGTATATATTTGTGCTTGAATCTTCTCTATCGTTGGAAGTGGGAGCTATGAAACCATCCTCTTTACAAGCTGCCATACAATTGGCTGAAAGGTATGGTAAAAAATACAAGAGTTTTTTAGCAAAGAACAGGGCAACATTTTCAGCCAAACCAATCCAATAGAATAGCTGCAAATTATGGGCAGTCAAAAAATGAATTTCAGCAAGGAGGGAAACCAACAAATACCTACAGCAAGATCCCTACATTCCCTATTGTTTATGGACCAAAATAGGGCAATAATTTCAGATTTAATGCTAAAAATAGATCAAATGGAAAGAGGAGTGAAATTAGTGGCAAAAACTCAGCTCCTATGCAAGGAAAGCATGTGTCTAATGACAAGTTGAAGGACATGTATGCGAAAGGTCTATGCTTCAAATGTGGGGAGAAATGGTCTCCCAATCACAAAACAAAATGCAAAGCCAAGAATGTCAAAGTGAGCATGATCTTTGAAGAGGAATCAAATGTTGAGGCAAATGAAGGCAATCTATCTCAGCTTGATTGCTAACCCACACTTGAGGAGACACATGACCATGATGAGGATTGCTATGAAGAATTCTATGACCCTATGGATGGTTTTCCATTTGACCCGAGTGGTTACTTTATGGATGATGCTTTGAAAAATTTGGATTCATTGAAGCTTTGTTCCATCTCCCATGATGCTTGGAATGGTTCCAAAGGAGACAATACATTACGCCTTAATAAATGCTACATGAATGGAAGAATTTGTCATATTCTTATTGATACCAGGAGTACACATAGCTTAATTAATACACGGGGATGAAGTTGTATACACAAGAAATTCCTTCATTACTAAGAATACAAGTGCCAAATGGAGCTTATGAGAGTAGTAATCAGATTTGTTCCAATGTTCCCATCACTTTATCATGATATTGAATCACTTTGGTGAATCTTATTGCCTTGGAGATGGGTCCCAATGATATCATACTTGGTTGCAATTGGTTGAAAAGTATTGGCAAGTTTACCATGGATTTGAATAGGTTGCAAATGGAATTTCAGTGGCAGGGATAGCAAGTTACTCTTCAAGGGATTGAGAAGAAGAAGCTAGAGGTGATCGGCACAAAGAAGATTAAGAGATAGATTAATGCAAAGGCATGTATTTTTACCCTTCTCTTGGCAAATATTGATGAGGATCAGTCCTCTTCTAATCATCCCTCTACTCCTTCAAAAGATATGGATCCTTGTCTTTGTAAATTGTTGGAAGAGTATGATGATTTATTTATGCCACCTACCTCTCTTCCTTCAAAGCATGAAGTGGATCACCCCATCGACTTGCTTCCAAATACCAAGCCTATCAATAAACTTCCATATCGCCTTTCAAAGGTGGAAAGAGAAGAAGTTGAGCACCAAGTAAAGGAGCTACTTGAAATGGGTCTTATACAACCAAGTCAATCTCCCTTTGCTTCTCCCATTCTTCTAGTAAAAAAGAAGGATGGTTCATTTCCATGTGCATAGATTATAGGGATTTGAACAAGGCCTCTATCAAAAATAGGTATCCAATACCAAGGATTGATGATCTTTTGGATGAATTGAAGGATGCCAAGGTCTTTTCAAAGATCGATTTGCGATCGGGATACCATCAAATACGCATGAAGAAGGGGGATGAGTACAAGATTGCATTTAGGACCGAGAGGGGATTGTATCATTTTATTGTTATGCCCTTTGGTCTTTCAAATTCTCCAGTCACATTCCAAGCTTTAATGAACAAGACACTTCAGCCACTTTTGTTCAAGACAGCTTTGGTGTTCTTTGACGACATATTGATATATAGTAAAGACAAAGGGGAGCATTTATAGCATGTTAGAGAAGTTTTTGATATATTGAGGAGTCACAACTTGTTTGTTAAAGCAACCAAATGTACATTCATGACCAAAGAAGTAGAATACTTTGGACATATTTTTGGAGAAAATGGCATCAAGGTTGACCTAAAAAAGGTCCAATGTGTGAAAGATTGGCATATTTCAACAAATACCACTTCATTGAGGAGTTTTCTTGGTTTATCTTCTTTCTATCAAAGATTTATCAAGAATTATGCTCACGTGGTTGCACCATTAATGGATAGGTTAAAGAAAGCAGTCTTCTTTTGGGATAAAATAGTCGACAAAAGCTTCAATGTGTTGAAGCAACTCCTTATTTCAGCACCCATATTGGTTTGTCCCGACTTTTATAAGGTCTTTGTGATCTATGTGGATGCTAGTAGGAGAGGATTGGGGGCTGTTTTAGCCCAAGAACATGGTGTCATTACATATGAGAGCAAAAAATTTGATGAAAAAGAGAGACAAATGCATGTATATGAGCAAGAGATGCTAGCTATACTACATGCAATCAAAAAATGGCATCATTACCTCTATGGAAGTCACATTAAAGTGAAAAGTGACCATAGGGTATTGAAGTACTTCCTCTCATAGCCTAACTTGTCTCCTAAGCAAAGAAGGTGGTTGACAACTCTTCAATCATATGATTTTGAGATAGCATACATGGCTAGAAAAGACAAAGTAGTGGCAGACGCGCTCTCTAAGATGTGGGCATGTAATGTATCTACCGTCTCCACTATATATAAAGACTGGATAAATGATATACAAGAGGAATATATGATGGAGGAGCATGTTGCCACAATAATGCAAAAAATATAGCAAGGGGTAAATGAAGAATATCCAAACTTCAAATGGCATAATGGACTTTTATGGTACGAAGGAAATGTCTATTTGATCCATCAAAGCAGTTTTAAGCTGAAAGTCCTTCAAGAGATGCATTTTTTGCCCTTGGCTAGCCATCTTGGTCTCT
The DNA here is from genome assembly GCF_053477565.2 of Lygodium microphyllum. Lineage (NCBI taxonomy): Eukaryota > Viridiplantae > Streptophyta > Polypodiopsida > Schizaeales > Lygodiaceae > Lygodium > Lygodium microphyllum. Next base: position 107,058,944 of record NC_141163.1, read on the forward strand.
TTAAGACTTTTGACAAAGTGTACAAGAGTTTCTATTGGAAAGGCTTATAGCAGGATGTGAAAGAGTATGCTTCTCATTGCTTGGAATGTCAACAAAATAAAGATTCTTCTTTATTACCAGCCGGTCTCCTTCAACCTTTGCCTATCCCACAAGGAAAATGGACCGACATTTCAATGGATTTCATTACGAGCCTCCCTACCACAAAGCACGATTGGAATATTATTTTTGTTGTGGTGGACAGACTTACCAAATCAGCCCATTTTATTTCAACCAAGGCACATTTTTCAGCAAAGCAAGTAGCCGACCAATTCATGGAAGGAGTGTTCAAGCTACATGGTATGCATTTGAGGATAGTGTCAGATAGAGACACTAGATTCATGGGAAATTTTTGGAAGGGTTTGTTTACTTCCTTGGGCACTACTCTTACCCCTAGTACGGCTTACCACCCTCAAATTGATGGTCAAATCGAGAGGGTTAGTCGATGGGTGGAAGTGTACTTAAGACACTTTTGTCATGACACCCAATCATCTTGGGATAATTGGTTGCAACTTGCTGAATTTTGCTACAACAACACATATCATATGAGCATTGGGATGGCTCATTTTGAAGCACTTTATGGATACAAGGTTCAAATTCCTTCAGCCATGTTTCATGAAGACGTGAATCCACAAGCGAAGGATGAGTTAGAAAGAATGGAGATGCTTATGAAGCAATGTAAAGAAAACATATGAAAGGCACAAGATTTCATGAAGTCCTATGTTGATGATAGGCGGAGGCACATGGAGTTTGATGTTGGAGATTGGATCTTCTTGAAGGTGCCCAAGACTCATTATGAATCCCTTAAGGGTGGAAATAACAAGTTAGCTCATAGATTTTATGGCCCATATTTGGTGTTGGAAAAGATTGGAGAGCTTGCATATAAGCTCCAATTACCCTCGTCTACTCGCATACATGATATTTTTCATATATTACAATTGAAGAAGTATATTGGGCAAGATGTACAAGTTCTTGAAGAGCCTCCACCACTTGATGAAGATGGATTGATTGTTTATGAACCTGAAAAGATTATTGGGAAGCATGAAAAGGTTCTTAGGAACCAAACTCTCACTGAATTCCTGATCAAATGGAAGGGGATACCTATGGAAGAGTCCACTTGGCAACCCTCCTCTTATTTGTGTAATATCCCCGTGTTTTTTTCCCCCGTGCCTCCCCCCTAAATTCAAAAAAAAAAGTTATTATCAGTTCAATTTTTTTTAACTCCCCCTCTCTCTCCCCGCCGACAGCATGTCGGGGAGAGAGAGAGAGAGGGAGTATTGGTGATGGGAGGCATGCAGCCCCCCAGGTGGGAGGGTTGGCCATGCCACCCACCTCCTCCCCCTCCTATAAGAGGTAGCCTCCCCCTCCCTCGTGGAGACAGAGAGAGAGCACCCCCTACTACATCATCCTCCCCCCTCCCTCGATACACAGTCGGCACCCCCTGGATGACAGCAACAGTAGCGCCCCTCCTACCTTCGTGCTCCGCACCTCCTCCCTGCGGCTGCAACAGCCCCCTGGGGCTTTCGACTAAAGCCACCCCCTCCTCAATCGCTAGTCTTGCTGCGGGTCCCCCTCGGGCCTCCCGAATAAAGCCACCCCCCTCTTGATCGCCAATCACCATGGGCCCCCTTGAGTAGAGAGAGAGCAAATCGATATCCCCTGTCAAGCACACCAGGTCATGACTCCAGTTCGCCTTGTGCGTGCTTGCATCGGGCAGTGAAGACCAAGACGAGGGAGAGAAGAAGAAGGAGAGGGAGAGAGAAGAGAAGAAGAGAAGTAGAGGGAGAGAAGGAGAAGGAGAGAAGGGGAAGGAGGGAGAGAGAAGAGAAGTAGAAGGAGAGAAGGAGAAGAAGAGAAGGGGAGAGAGAGAGAGAGAGAGAGAGAGAGAGAGAGAGAGAGAGAGAGAGAGAGAGAGAGAGAGAGAGAGAGAGAGAGAGAGAGAGAGAGAGAGAGAGAGAGAGAGAGAGAGAGAGAGAGAGAGAGAGAGAGAGAGAGAGAGAGAGAGAGAGAGAGAGAGAGAGAGAGAGAGAGGAAGAGAAGAAGAAGAGGAAGGAGGGAGAGAGAGAGAAGAGGAGGAAGAGGGAGAGAAGGAGAAGGAGAGAAGAAGAAGGAGAGGGAGAGAGCAGAGAAGAAGAGAAGTAGAGGGAGAGAAGGAGAAGGAGAAGGAGAGAAGGGGAAGGAGAGAGAGAGAGAGAAGAAGAAGAAGAGGAAGAAGGAGGGAGAGAGAGAAGAGGAGGAAGAGGGAGAGAAGGAGGAGAGAAGAAGAAGGAGAGGGAGAGAGAAGAGAAGAAGAGGGAGAGAAGGAGAAGGAGAGAAAATAAGCAAAAGGAGAGAAGAAGAAGGAGAGGGAGAGAGAAGAGAAGAAGAGGGAGAGAGGGAGAAGGAGAGAAGAAGAAGGAGAGAGAGAGGGAGAGAGAAGAGAAGAAGAGAGGAAGAGGGAGAGAAGGAGAAGAGATAGAAGAGGAAGAGGAGAGGGAGAGAAGAAGAGAAGGAGAGAGAGAAGGGAGAAGAAGAAGAAGAAGAAGAAGAAGAAGAAGAAGAAGAAGAAGAAGACGAAGAAGAAGAGAAGAAGGAGAAGAGGAGGAAAAGAGGTAGAAGAAGAAGAGGAGAGGGAGAGAAGAGGAGAAGAGAGAGAGAAAGAGTAGGAGAAGAAAAGAAAAGGGAGAGAAGAAGAGAAGGAGAGAGAGAAGAGATGTCCTTATCTCGAGCAGACCTAGGGGTATTGTTGGTTGAGAGTATCTTCGTCCATCTAGGTGGCATCCTCTTTGGGATAATCTTTCCACTAGATGAGGTATTCTCTCAAGGTCCTTGACCTCAAATGCCTCTCCCTGACATCTAGGACTCTATCAGGCCGTAGCTCAAGGACTCCTTGGCTAGGCATTACAATTTGCTGATCATCAAGTACATGATTCGGATTAGATAGATACTTTTTCAATAGGCTAACATGGAATACATGATGAATCTTTAGGGTTGCGGACAACTGTAGTTTTTAAGCATTAGGTCCTAGGCACTTAGTGATCTTATAAGGTCCACAATACCTCGGACTTAGCTTCTTGTACTCTCCCAAGGATAGTGAACTCTTTTTAGGGCGTACGCGGATGAAGTTCATATCACCTTCAATGAAGAACCTGTCTTGCCGTTTCAAGTCCGCGTAAGCCTTCTGTTTATCCTTGGCAGCTTGAATGTCTTGTCTTATTGACTTGATTTGATCATCCATGTCTTCCAGCATCTGCCTTGAAGCTTCTACCCTCAAGGTTGGATCCAAGAAGCTCAAAGGGGTATGACAATCATGCCCATACAATGCTTGAAAAGGGGTCATCTGAATACTTTGTTGGTAGGAAGCATTGTAGGCAAACTCAACCAGTTGCAAATATTGAATCCACTTTTTGGGTTTGCGATAGCAGTATGCCCTAAGCATATCTTCAATGACTTGGTTGACTTGTTCTGTTTGACCATCAATTTGGGGATGGTAAACAGTTGATTGAGTTGCTCTTTCAGTTCAATAGCTTCTGGGATGGACATCTTATACGGCCTCTTTGCGAGACTGGTGCAACTCCTGGTGCCAGCTTGATTTCGTGGTCGACTTCCCTTTGAGGAGGAAGTTCTGTCAGATCTTTAGGAAATACGTTTGTGTATTCCTTTAACCATGAAGGTTCTTTCCCAGATTCCTGATTCTGATCTAGCTTATTCAGTTTAATCAGATAGACAGGTAGGCCCTTTCTAACTCCTTTTATTATCCGTGTTGCTTTTGCCAGCTGTATTTTTGGCTTACCAGCCTCTCCTTGAGTTGTGACTAGTTCCCCTTCAAAATTTCGAAAGGAGACTTGGTCCCTCCCATAGTGGATGTGGGCATCATTGGGTATTCGCCAATCCATTCCGGGTAAACATTTGTGGACACCTAGGTTCATTACCCTGAATCTCACCGAAGTTGGCTTCCCACCCAGTAGGAATTTCACCTTAGCAGCTTGCCTAGTACAAGAGACCTCACGACCATTTGCTAACTCCACAAGTAAAGTAGGTGCGTCTTTTGTGGCTATTCCTAATCTTTTTGCACAGATTGGAGAAATGAAGGAATGTGTACTACCACAGTCAATTAGGGTTTTGAAGCTTTTACCTTCATAATCTGATGGAGTTTGAATCACCGAGAATTGGCGATTCAAAACCTTCTTATGAAGAGCAGCGTGAATCGTTGCCCTCTCAATGTCAGCATCCATGGATGGATCTTCTTCATAGTTTAGCTCTTTGTTGGAAACACTGGAGGTTCTTCCTCTGTCCATAACGGTGGTTCCTTGGCCATGAGCGGCTCTGTTTTGACCTTGGAATTGGCCTTGGCAATATACTCTGCTAAGCTTGGGACACTGACTCTTGAAGTGTCCAGGCTCGTTGCAATGGAAGCAACGTAGATTGTGGTCATTACCTTGTATATGAACAAAGTTGTTGACAACATTGGCCCTAGCTTTCTTCCTTTGGCCCTAATTCTGACCCTGCACTCTCTTAGTGTGTGAGCCCTAGACATACCCTTGTTTTGATCTCTATAAGGCTAAGTCTTGTTGTTCCTTGGTTTGATCTACACCTCTTGTATTATTGGAGCAACTCGAATGAGTGCGTCTTGTAGGTCTGTTGGGCGCATTGATTCTAAGTGGGTGTTTATGGGTGGATTCAACCCAGCACAGAATTTTGACACCTGTTGTGTCATATCCATTGGAGGCGCGTACTTTAGGAGCGAAACAAACTTTGAGTAATATGCATCAAGGGATAATCCTAGCTGCTTCAAGTCGTAGAATTCATTCATCTTTTGTGTGCGGTAGACAGGTGGCAGATACCTCCCTCGCACATCTTCCTTAAGCTTTTCCCAAGTGACTGTCCCTTCCGAGATCGCTTGGTCTCTGCACCACTGTTTCCACCAAAGTCTCACTTCACCTATAAGCTTAAGTTTGGCAAGCATGGCTTGATTAGCAGGTGCAATTCGTGCTGCCTCAAAGTAGTCCTCCATGGACTCAATCCAGATCTCAGCATCGGCTTGAATAGTCCTTCCCTTGCCAATAAACTCAGGCGGCTTAATTTGTTTGACAAGGAACTTCTTCTCTTGAATCATAGCTGTACTTAGTGCAGGAGTCGGACTTGGAACCTGCGCTTGGGGTTGCGTCTAGACAATAAGATTCTTTATGTTAACATCTTATCAAACGTTTCTCCATATTATGTTAATATGACTAGCACAGCTTTTAGCCAAGTGGCTTAATCACTTAACACCTTTGGTAACATTTACGATCAAGATAGACAATAGTAAAAAGGTCTTATTTATTCATGAGGGCATAACTCTTTATGTACATTTTATTTTGGAAACATAAGACAAGCTAATTGATACATCAATTCGGGGAAAATAGGATTGTGTTACAATCGGCTACAGGGACGGAATAATAATATGGAGTGGGGTCATGGATTTTCAGGAAACGATAAGTCATAGGAAGCTTGGGGTATCCCTTCCTTTGATACCTGTTCTTCTCATAGCACCCTAACACTTTGATCCTGTCAGCAACAGGGATTACTCGGGTCACTTCTTCATAGACATACGTGTTCTGCTTAACTTGCCGACTGCCAACATGCAAAGTTGTGTTTGCGTGAGCTTCGAAAAAGATGAACAGCTTCACGAATTTTAAATCCTCCATCCACTTGATTCTCTTCAAGTTGGTCTGAAGGTATGCGAGTCGGTGGGCTGCTATATAGTATATTCCTGATTCTCCCGTCCATCTTCGTTCTGCATACAAGGGTGAAGGATTATAGATGTAGTCCAGGATATTCATCATGCCTAGCCTCTATCGATAATCCGAAGCACGCATTACAGTCATAAACATGACCTGGAACACCAAGAACTTGCTCCATGCTTTGTGACTCTGCAACCCAGCATCCATAAGTGAGTAAAGAAATGTTTTCAACAGAAAACACTGCTCTATTTCACTCACCTTCCCCTGACTGTCCCCTTATTCCCTTTATTTTCCTCCATTAAGTTCCCTTGTAAATCTTAGATCCCGTTGGTTCACTCTCATACCAACTATAACGTGTCCGCTCGTCCACTTGTGGGACACGTCTTAGCAGCCCATCGGGAGGAGGACCTAGAAGGCTCCGCCTGGCACTCGCAAGGAATAACACATGGTTTGCGATCTAGGTCTTCCTGAGTCTGCCCCGAGTGGAAGTGTCCGGCCGTTCCCACTTGGGATCGACCTGAGGTCAGGGTTCCTTTCCTATCAGCAAAGTCTCTAGGAAGAAGCTAGCATCGAGCTCTAGATGTACCACTTTACGTAGGAACAATAGAGTCAAAGGGGATTCATGCTGCACTTGGTTCATGGAGAATGGGAAACAAGAAGGATGCGAAGCTCAATCTCTCTGCCATACGGTATAGTCCCATTCCTTTCCCCTAAAATAGAATAAATCGGGATTCTACATCTACTGACAGTAGGTCTTCATAGTCTTATTATCTCATCATTTGAGAAAACTTCCCAGCTAACTGAGACCACTCTTTTGTAGGAGGACCTAAGTCACGTCCACTACACTTTCCTCAGTTTTCTTCAGTTATCTAATTACCTACCACATTATGTTTTGACATGCAAAAGCAACTTCCTTAATTAATCAAATTAATTATGGGTTCCTTCATGCAACTTAGGCATTGACACAAAAACAATGTCAAGCAAGTTTCTTTTTCTCCAATATCTACTCTTTATTTATCAAAATCCTGGAGTACATCCAATATCACGCCCGAAGGCTATCCCAGCAATCTACAAGATTGCTGCTCCAATTTTTGCCTGTTGTGACTAGTACACGGGCCTCGAGATCCCATCTCGAGTCACGTCGACCTCTTGTACAGGACCCGAAGGCAAGGTATTTACAGCCAGAGCCTCCCCTGGCATCCAAGCGTCCTCCCACTCTAAGCAGCACCCATAGAGAGGCCTCTCGCGGTGGGTTAGGTCGATGTACCCCAACGCGGCTAACAACCCCCTTGGATAGGGCCAGGCAGACAGTCGGATGTAACTGTTCCTGCCTCTCCCTCCAAGCCTTTAACCTGAAGAATTAAATGTTTTTTCTTGAATTAGTTCCTTGAGCAAAGGGGATCAAATAATGTACCTAAGTGTACAATCACAAGCATTTCGGAGGCCGTTTGTACGACCGACTACTAAGGTGTGACTCCTTTTTTTCGGATGCTCCCAGCATCCGATCATGGATCATTCGCGACTTGGCGAGAAAAATCATTAATCCTTTAAAAGGGATCATCTTCATTGATCTGTTATCCTTTGTAACTTTGATGCTTGATCAGAATAAATCTATCCATCTTTTTCCTTTCAACAAGGTGTCATTCAGATATTTTTTGTGTAAGTGGTGTGAGTTGTGGTATGTGTATCTTGTTTATCTTTGTTGAATCGAGTTGAAGTTGAAGCCGGATTGATGAAGACGATATTGGATTAAAAGCTAGCAAAAGATGATGTTGATTTTAAGAAAACTCTTATATCCTTTATGAGTTTGTGTTGCTATCAAATTTTTACAAAAATGGACATAATATCCAAAAGGGTGTTTTCCTTTCATTGTAGTATTATCAGATATATAGGTTACTTGTTGGGGTTGTGGTTGGGTGATTATTGATGATACTAAAGAAGATCAAATTGAGCTCTTTATTGACCTTATATTCTTCTTTTCCTTAGGAAGGATGCTTCCTTTCTAAGTGTGGGAATATGTTGAATGTTGAAATGACTAGATTTTTTGGTTGATTTTTGTTGTTTTTGAGGCCTGAATGGTTGATTTTTGATGGATTTTGAGTGAGGTTTAGTTGTTTTGGAAGTGTTTGAAAGTGTTTTTGGATGATGATGATTATGTTTTGGAAGCTCATGATGATTCTTAGTAGAAATATAAGGCTCTGTGATGTTTTGATAGGTTTTGTTGAGGTTTTGATTGGTTATGATACCTTCTGTTTAGCTTCTGTTTTGTTCTCATTTTCTTCTGTATGAAGCATGGATTGATGATTGATGAAGGTTTAGGTCTTTTGAAAGCTTATTGAATAGTTTTTGATAGTTTGGGATGGTTTTAGTATGAGTTATGAGGTTTTGATGTTTTCTGTTAACCCTTTGTAGACCTCTCGTAGAGCCTCTATTCCTGCTCTGTTTCTGTTATGTAAATCCTCTGTAGATATTCTGTAAGTGTTATGTGATATGATGGTGTAGATCTTCTGAAAGGATGAATCTAAGTTCAAAAGAGCTTTAAAAAATGGAAGAAGCAGCTGCTAAAGAATGAAGAGAAGACTGAAGTGAAGTGACAGTAGTGAGCTATGAAAAGACAGTGTAGTGGCTCTGGTGCCCTTTCATACCTCCCACACCTCTTGGGAGGTGCATCCATGACCAAGAGAGGATCATGGAGAGTGATTATTGAGTATTGTAGTGAGGAGATGATGTACTATTGATAGAGAGAGAGAGAGAGTCAAAGATAGCCAATTCTATCAAAACAATGTATCCTTCTATGAGAGATTGAGAGAGAGAACTATGAAGACAATGAAGGTGAATACTATGTGATTATTTCCATTCAAAATTGGTGTGTTATTTTGTGTTTCTCGTTCTATTGATGGATTCTATGAAGATGTTGAAGATTATGATTGATTCTATCAAATCCATGGGAGATATCTACTATGATGATGCGTGAAGATTTGTTCTTTTTCTTGTTGTGGTTCTCAAAAGAATGAAACAAAAGCTTATTGATGTTACAAGATAGATTTTCTTGTAGTAGAAACCCCTTTTCCTTGGTGTCTTTTTTGGGGCTCCAAGAAGTCTCCCTTTTGTAGCCGAAAAAGGCAATTAGGTGGGCATGCCTAACCTACTATATTAAGATGCTAATTAGCCAAAGAATATTCTAAAGAATGTTTTCTTTACCATTTGGCCATGGGTGTTGCTCTTAGACCCTCCTTGGGGGTGCCTAAGAACCCCAACAAAGGGCTTCTTTCATGGCCCCTAGATCCCAAAATAGGGGTTCTTGATAACTCCCACACCCCATAACCCGATGTAGTATGCCTCAAGCTTCTATTAGCTTAACTACTCTATTTAACCAAAAGGTTAGACCCACAAAGGTCACCTTTTTGATATCTAATCAATAGACCTCATCTAACACACAAGTTAGGACTCTGGTGACATCCAGAGATACTAATGGAAGTAGGTTTAGCCAATGATCTTGTCTATGAGAATATGTGATAGATCAACTTGTAGTCTATAAGGATCTTCCCAAGTCCTACCTTAAATTTCATAACAAGGGCACTATATTAAGGATTGCCCAGAATTGAAACCATTAGAGCCCCCTAGTGAGCCTCAACTTGAAGATGTAGGTGATGGATTTAAGTCTTGGTCCAATTCTAAACCCAATAATTCAAAATCACAAATTAATAAAAACAACAAACCAAATAAAAATAAAAATTATCCACTCTCCTTATGGATTTAGCCAACGTTGAGAAATGTGGCTCCCAATAGGACATTAAGGTTTAAGGTAAAGAAAAATTTACAAATAAAAAAACCACTCCACAAAATCAAGTCGGAACAATGAGGATGAGGAGTTCATACACAGTTGACAAATCATCAAAAATATTAGTTTAGATTTTGATAAGGAGTTAAATCATTATGACCTCAACTCATTGCCAAAAGAAATTGTCATGACATAGGTTGAGGAAGAGTGTTTTTTCCCCAAACTCCTGAACAAGGGGAATCTCCTTCAATCTCATAAAAAGTAACTTAACCTTGAAAATCACATATTTTCTAAGGTAGGGGATATCTACCCTTAATCATAATCTCCTATAATTTGAAGGATCTCTTTGATCTAGGTTGCTCTAAAAATTTTAAGAACTAGATGATCCAAAACTCCTAAATCCTAAGCATCACTTGCCTCCAAGAAATTAGGACATTGGGTGTGGCCCTAAATAGAAAATTGAGAAGTATTTTAGTTGACTTTACATGGCATTTCACTAGCACAAAAAGGTACCTATGGTAGTGCAATAGGTGTCCATGTTTGGCACACTAATTTGATCAAACAACACATACATAGACCCAAACATCAAAGGATAGTTGATACATTTAAAAAAAAAGAAGAATTCATAGTAGTCTCCATCTACGCTAATTACCTTCACTATAAGAGCTCATACACCTGGAGTCTCTCCAATACTTTAAGTGCCCCATTGTTATTATTAGAGACCTTAATATGGTCAAATGCATCCATGACATGTACTTGTGAAAAGGAATAACTATCTTAGGTAAAGAGAAATAATCTTGGTGAAAACTTAAGAATAAGTATAGTTTAGTCAAGATTGATAATGATGGATTCTACACCTAATTGAACAAGAAGAAGGGTAGTGCACTCAAGAAGGCTAGACTATATAGGGCTTACATTCCCTTTTGATGTATGTTCTCTTTCATTATTGCCAATGTCAAGGTTCATAAGGAGATCTCAATGTTAGATCACTTCCCCATTTAGCCAACACTATCTAGTATTGACCATATCATCAAATTTGGTTAGTGTCATGCCAATCCTAAATTATTGAAATTAGACATTATTTTAGGAAGCAAGTCCATAAATATTTGTAGCTATGTCTTTTCTTCCTTCCCCCTTGTATAGCTTGACTGCATGTAGTTAAACAAACACAAGATGTCCTTCAATCTATAGAAAATAATGCTATCACTCATAGGAAACAAATTAGAGCAAAGAACTACATGCAAATTCTTCAATTAGAGCAAGTAGTCAATCAAGGAGATGTCTCTACCTAGGAAGACCTTATTAAAATTAAATTACAATTAAAAAAAGGAGAAGAGATGCCAAGAAAATCCTTCCATCCACAAAGGTGTGGTGGGTAGGGAAAATTGATAGGGCAACCAAGAAAATGTCTAGTCTTCTAATAAAAACCAAGGAAATGTCTATTCTTTTAATAAAAAAGAAGGAAATTGGAGCTATTACACTAGTAAGTAATGATAATGGTAAACATACCAAGGATTAAGAATAAAATTTGGCCTTTGTGCATAATACTATGTGAATACCTTCAACAAACTCCCTTCATACTCTAAAGAAAAAGCACACTCCATAGAAAAAATTGCTAGATGTAGACCTACGATGATTCCATTCTCATTGGCAACCATCTTGGATCAAGGTCTCATAATGCTAGAGCTTGAAAATACTGTTGCTAAACTAAAAAAGCACCAAGTCTATATGGCCTCCCCAATGAGTTTTATCAAGACTTCAAAGATTTCTTACCAACTCATAGTGGTTTGGAAGGAATCTTTGAAATCCAATGCATTACCCCATTACCTCAATGCTAGGGTAATTAAAATCATCATAAAAAGAATGATAAATCTCTATGAAGACACTAGAGGAAAATTATATGACTCACTTCAAACTATAAGATATTTGAAAAGGCTTTAGCCAAACAAATTTCTAGACTACTTGACCAATGGATTAGAAGGAAGCAAAAAGGTTTAATCAAATGGAAGATTTATTCTCCATGTGATTATCTCTCTTTGGCATAGATGGAACATGCCAATGACCTAAAAAAAGTTGCCATATTCTATAAGATAGATTTTGACAAGCATATGGAATGGGACTTTACCTTTCAATCCTTTAACAATGTGGGTTTTGGTCATAAGTTTCATTAGATTTGGGATGGTACTATTTGGTGATGCCTCTTCTAGAGTCTTGATGAATGGTGTTCAACAGTTAGAAATCCATCAAACAAGGCTGCTCACTAGGCCTCATTCTATTTATCATAGCTATGGATGCTCATGGGTGATTAGTGTAAGTGGAAATAGAGGTTGGCAACCTCAAAGGTATTACTCTCCCAAATAATGGTGCTCAATATTTTTGTGGATGACACAAATGGAATAATATCAAATGAGGATCCCTCCCTAAGGTCATTCTAGATGTGTATTAAAGAAAATTTTCTTAAAGCCGGGTTCAATAATCAAGCTTGGAGAATGAGCATAACGATTACTAAAAACGATTCCCCAAGTTGGCTCATTGAAGAAGGCTTTTTCCATGCATGGGAAACTTTTCGGGCTCCTAGGTTACCCTATGGGACCGATGGCCACTCAAAACCAAAGAAATCAATGCTTTATGTCAAAACTAAGAAAGCAACATGATTTTTGGAAGTGTTTCCAAGGCAACTTAGTAGGTACATCATAGTCATAGAATAAGAATACCTATTTCTTTAGTTATTGGAGTCCCCCCAACACCTCCCTTATTAAACTTGAAAGCATTTGCAAGAACTTTCTTTCGAAAAATTTAAAAGAAAATAGGAAAATCCCAATGGTAGCATGGAGCACATGCATCCTCCTCAAAGTAAAAGGGGACTAGGCCTATCAAATTTGAAAAACATGGCCAATAGATTAACTTCTAAATGGGTTGTTATTAGAAACATAGAACTTACTGTGGAGAATCGGGCCATACTCCTCCACAGAAGTGTTTTCCATTTTGCACTCCAATTTTGCCCAAAATAGAAAAAGTTTTCCATCATCACCATGATATTTTCTTTAAAAATTCCATTAATATATGCAAAGACTCAAAAGTTTATAGGATGCATGGTTCAAACTAAAAGATAAATTATGCCTCAATTAGAATCCAAATGTTACTATTCATTGGGCAATACTTGACTCAATCTAGTTTAGTTTAACTCAAGAAAATATCAGTCTAGGCCAATCGGACATAAGATGGAGATTATACAGAAAGGGGGTTCACTCTAGGAGGATTTATAGGACTTTTATAAATATTTGTGGTTTCATCCTAATAAATTGAAAACCAAATTTAATCTAAAAAGCAAGGAGTTGGCTTTGTTAACTAGGAGAATGAGCACTTAGGATCTGAGTTTGCTGAGGCCATACAACTCATGAGTCAATTTGTTCTAAAAGCCATCACATGGGAGAGTGGATAACCCCTACTTCCAATTGTATACTTTTCCTCCCAAAACTTCAAACTAGTTAATAAAATTAATGATAAATGACATATTCAATGGGACAAAGGTAATGTCAATTCAAGTTCTCCCACTTGTGGTCTCCAAACATCCCTCCAAAAAAGTCAATACTATTGGGGGTAAAGGCACCTATGCCTATGGCATCTGGTATTTACTTTCCACATTGTAACCACTCACTTATATATTGTAAGTGGCAAGTGCCCATCACTATCACTTTATTCTTTATTCTTATAGTGACTATTGAATAAGGGAAGACCGATCACACATTGCTCTGCCATCCACCATAGCTCTTGCTTCCGCTTGTGTGCTTCCACTCAAGCTCTACCTTTCAATTGGTATCAAAGTGGGTATTCAAGAATCTTCTTCATTCTTTGCTTTAGTCAAGATTCAAAGCTTCAATTCAAGGTTTCATGGAAACCAATGTTTCTTCCTCATGAGATATGCATTGAGTCTTTCCTTCTCTCAGATTGTTCCAACTAGCTTCTGGCTCATCAAGGAGCTTTCTAGGACTTAGTTGAGCCTTGTTGACTACTTATTGGAGCTAAGAAGCAACAACTCTATCCATTCCTAGTGGACACAAAGCATGTTGTAAAAGTCATGGATAGCTATAGCAACTTGATAGCACTTTCGTATTTTGGAGATAACTTTTGGATACAACATTGGATTCAGGTGCGCTATAGCTAGAAACAAAGAACATGACAAGAGATACATATATAAGCACTCATAGAGAGGATTCTATGAAATTTTCAATTCTCTATTTCATAGAGATCATAATAGTTCTAGTTTTGGACAGCAAACAATGAGCTCCATTATACATGTTTAATGCTTTGGTCATGTTATTTTGGTGCCCGGATGTTATGATTATGCTTTGGAATGCTAGTTGGATTGGTTAGAGCTTGATTAGCTCAACTTTGTAGAATCTCATTACTACAATAACAGTTTGGGTAGCAAGCTATCAATAGTAACTTTATGTCTATTGAGGCTTGATGCTATTTGGGTATGCCACTTACATGCATTGATGTCTAGCATTGGTACTTGGACTTGGATATGAATATGGATGGATTTATCACTCAAATTTTAGCTATATGGAATGATTTGGAGCTTTGTCTTTATGCTTTAGTTGCTTTACTCATTAATATTATGGGTTTGAAGATTTACTTGTGTTTCATGCTCTTGAATGTATCTTAGGTTTGGCATTCTCATATACTTGATGTCTTGAGCTTGTATTACTTATTTGGAATTTGTATTTCCTTTAACAAGATCTACTTGCTATTGGCATTTGAGCTTTGGATTCTTTATACAATTTGGCTTGGTTATTTGAGATAATGGGACTCTTGCTTCATGTGTATGCTCTCTTGTATGCTATTGGATGCAAATACCTCCGCTTGTGGGTTGATTTGATTTTGCATGCTTTGGATACTTACACTTATCTCTATAAGCAATTGTCAGTGATATAGTTTGTGATAGTCTTTGGTGCAAGTGACCTATGTTTAGTCACTACTAGTTGCATTCTTTGTATCACGGTTGCTACTTGGATATCCCAATTAGTGGGAACTTTCTTTCTTGGCTATTTTCCCATCGTTTCAATGTTGCTATAATTATACTTTTGAGCATTGTCTTGGAGAGTAGGCATTGTATTCTAGCAGTCTATTGCTTGCAGTTTTGGTGGACATCTTTATAGTTTGGTATTCCTTTTTTTTTAGTCCCTTGTTTTGGTGAATGATTTGCAATCATTTACAACATCCCATTCTCTTGGATTTACTTTGGTATACTATTATTATGGTGGGTAGTTCTTTGAATGATAGTGCTAAAGCTTGATGGCACAAATTTCACCTATTGAAAGACACATATATGGCAAGTATGGGTTCAAAAGAAATAGGTTAGGTCTTTCAAAACTAAGAGTATAAAGCCTAAAGGCATTGATCAAGATACTTGGGATAAGTTGGATGAGTTATATAAATCCACTCTTGTATTATCATTGTCTAAATAGGTTTATTTCAATGTCATGGCACCGAAAGATAATGCTCATCAATTATGGGAAAAGATATAAAATCTTTATGACACGCAAAATTCTACTTCACAGATGTACTGGTTGGAATAGCTCATGGACCTTTGCATGAAGGAAAGGACTAGAGTATTTGTGCATTTGAACGAGTTTCACTCAATTTTTAGCCAATTGACTTCATAGGGCATAGATTTTAAGGATAATCTTCATCCCTTGTTCTTGCTTGTGACACTTCTTAAGTCATGGGATACTTTTTGTATTGCCATGCATGCCATGGGATACCTGAATTACAAAGGAGACAAATTAAAAAAATGTGGATGTAGCCTGTACTTCTCATGCATTGACTGTCAAGGGTAGACATGATGGTAAGAGCTGTAAATGACCATTGTGGTAAAGACTCACAAAGGTCTCAATCTCATGGGCAATCTCATATCAAGTCTTGTAATCGTAAGACCTCTCTTATATGTGGGAAACATAGTCATATTAGGCCATAGTGCCATAACATGTGTGACGATAAGTGTGTAACCTACCCGCCTATCGACTGTCTAGTCACGCTCTTAGTAGTCCATCGAGAGATGAGTCTAAGCGATGTCTCCTTTCACTCCCATGGAATGTCACGGTGTTTGTTGCCTAGAGTTTCCCAAGTCTGCCTTGCAATGGAACATTCACGGCCGTGAACCCACTAGGATTGACCTAAAATTTCAGTTCCTAATAGGCAAGGTCTCCTGACATCATCCTAGCATCAGATTCTAGACATTTTACTTTATGCAAAGATGCCCAAGCTGAAGAAAATCCATGCTGCACTTGGTTCAAGGAGAATGGGAAACGAGAGGGATGTGCTACTCAACCTCTTTGCCCGTAGGACATAGTCCCATTCTAGTCCCCTAAAACGGCATGAATCGGGTTCTAACCTAGTCATACCTAAGGGTCAAACGATAATAAAACCTTGTGAGAAGTCTCCCAGTTCTCTAGGACCACCCTGCTGTAGGACAAACCTGTCGGGGGTTTTGCCCACCCGCTTCTCTTAATGGCTTTAGTTTTCTAATTAGATACTATCACATTTATGTATGACATTCAAAATCAGCTTCCTTAATTAGGACTTTTAGGGAACGGGGTTCATTTGCGTAATTTGCAGCACTGACACAAAAATAAAACAAGTGGTCCTTTTAACAAACAAGTACCTTATCCCTCTTGTCCAATAGAAGTACCCGGTCCAAATCACATGGCACCGAAATTTCCATCTAGTATCTAGAATAGGATCTTCCAAAGCCTCCAAATGTTGGGCTCACGGCAGTCTATAGCTCTGTTCTGGACTTAGCAAGGAGTGTCCAAAGCTCCACTGACCCCAAGCGACCTAGGAGTGAGACACATTTTCCATGGTTGGCCTTACCACTCAACCTTTGGCCCGTGAATCAAGTAGTGCCCTCTCGGGTTGAAATGCAGTGTGACCTTGGAGATGATCCACCCGCGCAAAATATCCTTCTTTAATTAATCCAGTCAAGAACCAAGCACAATCAAGGCAATTAGCTAATATCATCTTCCAAGAAGGACATTCCTTTATTCCCATGGCAACTTGTCATTACATATCCCTACCATGCATTTACCATCAAACACAAGCACTTGGAATAATCATCCAATTCACATCCCACAATCAGTTTAATGCAAAAGCATTTTTAAGACGATGTTAGATTAATTCAACAAAAACAATGATAACCTTTTCCAACATTTCAAGAATAGACACGATAACCTTCCATCGCATACTCGCTCTCCCCTTGGGGTCTAAGCGATTTCATGCAAAATCTACTTAACACTTTGGCTAAGACACATGACAAGGTCTTATACATCTATGTGAGAATTAAATTCGATTGAGCACTTATATTGATCAATAACTTGACCCTCTTCTCAACGAGTTTGAAAGCATTCAACCTATCCTTTGTCTTGGTTTCCCTAACCCCTTGAGCTCTCTACTTGCCTTTGAGGCATTTGGATTGATAAACATAGTGTTATCGGGCAGATCCCAAGGCAACTTAGCCTCTAATCCCTCTGATCATTGTTTGTACTAGTTAAGTACAACGTCAAGATTCCCAATCTAAAGGCATGAGCTACTAGCGAGAGTTTGGTCAAGGTCTAGAGCTTCGAAAATGATTCTCTTCCAAAATAAGTTGCATGCCATGCAATCTATCAGACTTGCGAGTTGCGACATATACATTTGAAATGACAAAAATTGCACCTACTATTGCAACGACGGAAAGTTGACAATGCTTGAGTCTTATATATTTATGAATTCATCGTATAGCATTTAAATACAATGGATTTCTCTTGATATGAGCCTTTGGGAAATTCAGTCTATTGAATACTTGCGATGCAATTTATCCTTCTTAATATCCTATCCTCATACGGATCTAATGCATCTCATGTGGGACTCAAAGAAAACATTTATCAAGCTAGAAATACGTTACTTACGGCTGGTACCATGGTTGGATGGGCGGTGATGTCCTTGTTGAGATATTAAGCTCCACTCGTGATATGCTAGGGTGACCGTTGTGCATTTATGTCACCGACTTGTTAGCTGCAGATGTGGCTGGTACACCACCCATGAATAATAGCTAGATGACAGCTATCCTTATCTACTCTAGTTCGTGGCTCAGTTAGTATGCCACCTTAGTTAGTTGAGTTTGGTTTGAGACCCATATATAGGATTCTTCTATTTCTTTGTACTAAAGTTCTTTTGGCTTACACAACTAAGAAGAGGAAAATAGTTTTCAACCTCCACCTTTGTGTGTATTCCCCCATTGTGTAAGTAAGAAAGATACAAGTAAGTCTCCTTCCTTCTCTCCCACAATCTTGACATGGTATCAGAGCCTGGTTCATGGTAAGGAGCTCAAGAAAGCAAACTAAGTTCGCGGCATTTTGGTAAGAGGACCAATGTTGCTTTCATTTTTCGAGTTTGGGAGCAAGTCTCTGCAGGTAGCACATCCGGAAAGTGCAGGAGTGCATTGTCTCAGATTGAGACGCCCTTCGCGGTGTAGCAAGAGGGCAGTATATGTTGCGGGATAGGGCTTTGGCCCTTGGTTGCCCTGATTTTTTGATTCGAGGCCATTTCGGGGCCTGTTTTGGAGGCAAAAGTTTTCCACACACACTCAGGGAAAGGCCCTATTTTTTGCTGTGTGACCACTATTCTACAGGTAGGTGAAAAGTTACCGTAGAAATTGCATCGTATGCCAGTGCGCAGAGACATTGGGAGTTACAGAATCATCCTTGTTGCCTGTTGATGCAAAATCGTCACTAGGAAGTGACTGTGTGGTCAAATACCACTTTCGTCAGTTTTGCAGATTTTCCCTTGTGAGGCTGAAGCTGTGTTTTTTGCAGTGACAGAATTTTTTGCAGTGTTCTGTAATGGCGTCTGATTCTCTTTCACAGATTGTCACTGAAAAGCTTGACAAGAACAACTTCCACGCATGGAAGTTTAGAATGATGAATTTCCTTATGGGAAAAGGATATTGGGAATTCGTTGCACGAAATGAAGAAGAACCAGATCTTCCTGATGTTCCCAATCAACAACAAATACAAGCATTTAAAGGATGGCATGAGAGAGCCAAAAAAATTATGTACTGGCTATCTATCAGTATTTCAGACTCTATGATTGTGCATATTTCAGGATGCAAGTACGCCAAAGAAGGCATGGGATATTTTGTCAAAAATGTATGGCACAAATACACAAGCCAGGAAAATGCAGCTCAAGCAAGAGTTGCACAATGTGCAAAGAGAAAGTATGAGCATCAATGACTACCACATGAAGGTGAAGAAGATTGCAGATGCACTTGTTTCCATTGGGTCGCCAGTGGAAGATGATGATTTAGTTTCTGTGACCTTGAATGGTCTAGGAAAGGATTATGCATAGTTTCGAACATCCATTTCCGTTCGTGAAAGATTTTCTAATTTTGAGGAGTTGATTGCTCTTCTAATTTCTAAGGAGCAGAGAAATGGTGGTGCATCTTCTTCAGAGGAACTTCAAAAGAAGCTGTCTTCTACTCAAATGCTAGAAGAGGTAGAGGCAGAGGTAGAGGAGGCTGATCTGGAGGCCGTGGTAGAAATCATAATATGCAGAAAACTCAAGAAAACCAGTCCTATGGAGGAGGATGTGGTAACTCTAGAGGCAGGGGGAGCCAAAGAGGTCGTGGTGGATGGAAAAGAGGCCAAAATGCAAACAACAATATTGAATGCTACTACTGTGGTAAAATGGGTCATATGGCTAAAGACTGCTATAAAAAGTAGAATGACATCATGAATGGAAAATTGCAACAAGGGAATTATGCATCTTCTAGTAGACAGGGTGATGACAGAAATGAGCATTTGTTTATGGTGCAGCACATGACCAATTCTGTGACAAGTGCAGAAGAAAGCAACGATGTGTGGTATGTTGACTCAAGTGCATCAAACCACATGACAGGTCATGCAAAATGGATGCAGGATGCAAGGAAAATGGAAAAACCAGGATTTGTGGAGACTGGTGATGATACTGCACATCCTATTGTGCAGATTGGAAAAATTCATTTGTCTATGTAGGATGGGAAAAAAAAATACCTATCGGATGTATTTCATGTCCCGAATATCACCAAGAACCTCGTTTCTGTTGGTCAAATGGTTGAGCAGGGCTTGTAGGTCAGATTTAATTCTCATGGATGCTTTGTCGAGGATATGAAAAATAAAGGTCGCTTGATAGCAAAAGGAAAGAAGAAGGGCAGAATGTTTACGTTAGATGCAGACATGCCTGAATTGAGTGCAGCAATGTTTGCACATGGGACCGGTGTAGTTGCAGATATTGATATCTGGCATAAACGCATTGGTCGTGTTAATGTACAGTGACTTAAATCAATGCAAGCCCAAAATATTATTGCAGGATTGCCTAAATTCAAGGTTGCAGAAATGCATAAGGTATGTGAAGCCTGTCAATTTGGAAAACAGGCAAGGAAACCATTTCCTAGACATGTTTAAGAGAGTAAGAAGCCATTGGAATTAATCCACTCTGATGTGTGGACTACTAAAGCTGCATTTATTGGAGGCTGTCATTATTTTGTCACTTTTATTGATGATTATAGCAAAAAAATTTGGGTGTATTTTATGAAAAAGAAAAGTGAAGTTTTTGGGCATTTCAAAACTCTTAAAGCTATTGTTGAAAAAGAAACATGCCTGCAAATAAAATGCCTAAGGTCAGATGGAGGGGAAGAGTACCTCTCAAATGAGTTTGCAAGGTTCTTGCAGGAGCATGGCATAAAGCAGCAATATTCATGTAGTCATACCCCACAGCAAAATGGAATTGCAGAAAGAAAAAACAGGCATATTGGAGAGGTATCTTGTGCCATGCTCAATGAAAAAGACCTGCCACGGGTTGAAGCAGTTGCTACAACAGTCTACATAATGAACATGACTCCCACTGCAGCAATATATGGGATGACTCTAGAGGAGAGGTATACTGGTAGGAAACCAGATATTTCTCATTTGAAGATTTTTTGTTGCATTGCCTATGTTCATGTGCCAGATGAGTTGAGATCCAAGTTGGATCCAAAAGCTGAGAAGTGCATCTTTTTTGGTTACTCTTTGCAGAGCAGAAAGGGTATAGATGCTATAACCCTTCTACTTGTAAGTTTACAGTGAGCAGAGATGTTGTTTTTGATGAGATGAGTAGCTGGTATAAACCAGTAAATGTGATTGATGATGTAGATGCACAAAATGGTAATGCTGCATAGAATTCATAGCAACAGTCACAAAATATTAGTGGACCTGGAGTGTCCTCTAGCAGTGGTTCACATTCTTCGCCATGGACAGGCAAATTGAGATCATGAGAATCTCCTTAAAAAAATGCAGATAGTGGTATGCGGGTTTCACGAAAAGGAAAAGAGAAGGTAGATCAGCCCATGTTTGATGTGAATGCAGGTCACTCTTATGTGGATGGTGAATCCAGTGGCTCAGAACAGAGTATTGATGATGAGTTGGGTATTCCTTCTATTGTTACACCTGGAGTAAGGAAGACCAGGGATGTTTTGAGAGCACCTGGGAGTGAACCTACTTTGCGCAGGTCTACCAGAGCTAGGTATCCTGTGGATAGGTTGAAATATGATGGATTTATAGCCATTCACTATGCCTATATGGTCAAAGTGATACAAGAACTAGAACCCACTTCTTTTGAGCAAGCCATGGGAAAAGAAAAATGGGAGAAAGCCATGGATGAAGAAATGGATGCCTTGGAAGCAAATGCTACATGGGAATTGGTACCTTTGCCTAAAGATAAGAATGCAATTGGTTGTAAGTGGGTTTATAAGGTGAAACACAATGCAGATGGTTCTGTGAATAGATACAAGGCAAGATTAGTAGTCAAGGGGTATGCACAAACATATGGCATTGATTATGAAGAAACATTCAGTCCGATTGCAAGGATGGCAACCGTAAGAGCAGCCATTGCTATGGCTGCATCAAAGGGATGGTCTTTACATCAGATGGATGTAAAGAAGGCCTTCTTGCATGGTGATTTGCAAGAAAAGATCTATATGGAGCAGCCACCAGGTTATGTGCATGCTGTTCATCCTGAGGTTGTTTACAGGTTGAAGAAAGCCTTGTATGGCTTGAAGCAAGCACCTAGAGCATGGCCTGACAAGATAGGACAGTATCTTGTCACTATTGGCTTTCAAATTTCCAAGGCAGATTTCTCACTTTATGTGAGAAAAACAGAGAAAGGTATTATGCTACTTGTCATTTATATTGATGATTTGATTATGACAGGTGATAGTGATGAAGATATCCTTCATGTGAAAATGCTATTGAAGCAGAAGTTTGAGATGAAGGATTTGGGAGAGCTACGTTATTTCTTGGGCATTGAGGTGATTTGATCACCAAGTGGGATACGGCTCTTGCAGAGGCAATATGGATTGGACATGTTGTCCAAATATGGGATGACAGGCTGTAAGCCTATTTCAGTTCCTTTGGAGCAGAATGTGAAGCTGAGCACAGATGCAGGTGAGCTTCTGGAAGACCCTACTATGTACAGACGCATAGTAGGAAGTTTGATTTATATGACTATTACCAGGCCAGATTTGAGCTATAATGTTGGATTGGTAAGTCAATTTATGCAGGCTCCAAGGAAACCGCATTTGGATGCGGCTAGATGCATACTCAAGTATGTGAAGTCCACATTGCAGTATGGACCTACTTTATTAGACTGGGGTTCAGATACAGTTGCATGGATACACTGATGCTGATTGGATTGGTAGTATTTCTGATAGACGATCTACCAATGGATATGTGTTCTCTTTTGGGAGTGCTACAGTCACTTGGAGTAGCAAGAAACAACCTACAATTGCCTTGTCAAGCACAGAGGCTAAGTACAGGGGCGCAACAATGGCTGCATGTGAGGTAGCTTGGTTGCATAAGCTACTTTATGATATGCATCAGCCTACAGATGGGCCAGTTGTCATTTATTGTGACAATATGAGGAGTATACACTTGGCAAATAACCCAGTCTATCATGCTAGAACAAAGCACATTGAGGTGCATTATCACTATGTGCGGGAGAGGGTTTTACTAGGTCTTATTGATCTAGTTTATGTTAACACAAAGGATCAGGTAGCTGACATACTTACGAAGGCATTGGGTGCAGAGAAACTGCGCAAGTTCAGAGACCTGCTTGGTGTGCAAGATTTGGGATTGAGCTCGAGGGGGAGTGTTGAGATATTGAGCTCCACTCGTGATATGCCAGGGTGACCGTTGTGCATTTATGTCACTGACTTGTTAGTTGCAAATGCGGTTGGTACACCACCCATGAATAATATCTAGATGATAGCTATCCTTATCTACTCTAGTTCGTGGCTCAGTTAGTACGCCACCTTAGTTAGTTGAGTTTGGTTTGAGACCCATATATATGGTTATTCTATTTCTTTGTACTAGATTTCTTTTGGCTTACACAACTAAGAAGAGGAAAACAGTTTTCAACCTCCACCTTTGTGTGTATTCTCCCATTGTGTAAGTGAGAAAGCTATAAGTAAGTCTCATTCCTTCTCTCCCACAATCTTGACAGTCCTTGCTTGAGGCTTTCGTCGCGGGATTGCCATCTGGGTGCGACAACTTCTGCTTGGGTGCCATCCCCAATCTCTTCTCTTTTAGACATGCTTTACATAGGACTTCCGCATCTTGTATTCAATTAGCGAGGGCCAGTTGGGGAGCAAGATGAGCTTATGGTTGACGATAATCATGCAGAAACGGGGTATTGGTCCGTGATCAATGGGAGAGAAGGTATGCATGTGGACACCCTCTATAGAGGGGAAAGGCTCCTTCTTCTTCTTCTTCTTCTTCTTCTTCTTCTTCTTCTTCTTCTTCTTCTTCTCCTCTCTCTCTCTTCTTCTCTTCTTCTCCTCTCTTCTTCTTCCTCTCCCTCTCCCTCTCCCTCTCTTCTTCTCTTCTTCTTTTTCTTCTTCTCATCTTTTTCTCCTCTCTTCTTCTCTTCATCTTCCTCTTCTCTTCTTCTTCTTCTTTTCTTCTTCTTCTCTTCTCTCTCTCCCTCTCTCTTACTCTTCTTCTCCTTTCATCTCTTTCTTTCTCTCCTCTCACCCCTCTCTACCTTTCCCTCTCTCTCTCACCGGCAAGGGGAAATTACTCAACAGTAGGGGGGGGGGGGGGGGGGGAGAGTAGTCCCTCTTTACAATTGGGGGTGAATTATAGAGGTGGTAAGGAGGGGGGTATCATTGTGGAGTGGTGTTGGTGGTAACCACCACCCGTGGCCATTCGCATGGTGGCTCTATAGAGTCGACACCCACATCATCTTCACCGCGTCCTTCCTTCCCATCTGGGCTTCGTCGATGGTGTCCATGTCATCATGATGTCTCTCTTGCCTGTGTCATCGTTGTCTTCCTTCTCCTCATTGACGTCACTTCCTCTTCCCCCTCCCTCGCCACCTGTCAGTGACGGCAGGGGGACGTTAAAAAAATTTGTTTAAATTTGATTTTAAAGGGGGCATTTGTAATGATGGGACGTTACATCCTCTCCCCCTTAGAGAACTCGAGATGGGACGTTACATCCTCTCCCCTTAGAGAACTCGAGATGTCCTCATCTTAGAAGACCTGGGGAAGACAAGCATTAATGGGGCTTAAGGCATGTGGGTTAGGACCTACCATGCATTTGCTGTGCTACTCTGATCACTCATAAGCATGCGGTATTTTGAAACACAACTTATTGTATTGGATTTATCCAAGTGTGGATTACAAGAGAAGAGTTTATTGTAGTTATATGTCATGGATATCTTCTAGGTTTTTCCTAAGTATCTACTATATTTTGGATCACTGGAGCTTGTACAATTTCATTTCTTATATGTTTAAGTTTTCTTTGAGTCTTGTTGGGACAATTGGAGTGGTTATGTCCAATGTTGTAGCGCTCGGAGCATCATTGTTTAGGGTGCTTTGGACATTCCCTTTTGAAATGGCCTAGCTCCTTGCAATAGAAACAACACGAAGCTTTATCACTTGGAGTCACAAGATTTTTGGTCATCCTTGGCAGGATTTTCTTCTTTAGGCCAAATTGTCCTAGGATTCTTTCAATAGACTGAAATGTTCCTTTATCATAGAAACTTTGTTTTCGAATTGTCCTCTTCTTAGATCTAGACTGAGATCCATCGTCAATCGACTTTGCTTGCAATATTAAATAATACTCCTAAACTTCATCATTCTGGCAAGACCCAATCCATATTAGTTGAGAAGGGAAACCTCTTTGTCACAATTATTCGAATTAAGTTCTTGGGCGATTGGACTTGCTCGAAGTAACACATATTGCAAGTCCGTTGGACGCATTGCTTCAAGACGGTGGTTTAGAGGAGTATTTAGGCCATGGAAAAACTTGGATACTTATTGCGCAATATCCATAGGTGTTGCATATTTTAGTAGGGTTACAAACTTCAAGTAGTAAGCTTCCAGGGTTAATTCCAGCTGCTTGAGCTTGAAAAATTCATTCATTCTCAAAGTCTGGTAGGTTGGTGGAAGGTATCATCTGCATCTTTCTGCTGAGCCCTAGTAATAGCCGCTTCGGAAATACTTTAATCCTTGCACCATTGCTTCCACCATAATCGAGCCTCGCCAACTAACTTAAGTTTGGCTATCGTTACTTGATTGGTAGTAGTAGTTTCCGAAGTAGAGAAATAATCATCCCATTGATTTGATCCATATCTCTGCCTCTCCTACAACATCTATCCCTTCTCCATCAAATTCGAGTGCCTTATTTTGCTTGAGAAGGAATTTCTTCTCTTGCATGACAACATTCGTGGGTGCGGAAGGTGCCTCAAAATCAAGATATACCACTTAGGTTATTCTATTTAGGATATGCCTATGAACCATACATTAATTAATCACTCAACATTACAAAGCTTTGCTCTGATACCAATTGTAACGTGCTCACATATCAACTGTCTAGGCACGCTCTTAACGGTCCATCAAGAGATGAGTCTAAGCAACGCCACCTGGCACTCCCATGGAATGTCACGGGTTTATTGCCTAGGGTTTCCCGAGTTCGTCTCGCAAAAGAATGTTTGTGGCCAAACCCACTAGGATCGACCTAAAATTTGTGTTCCTAATAGGCAAGTTCTCCTAACAGCATCTTAGCGTCAAATTCTAGACATTCTACCTTACCCAGAGATGCCCAAGCCGAAGCAGATCCATGCCACACTTGGTTCAAAGAGAATGGGAAACGAGAGGGATTTGTCGCTCAACCTCTTTGCTCGTAGGGCATAGTCCCATTCTGGTCCCCTAAAACGGCATGAATCGAGTTCTAACCTAGCCATACCTAAAGGTCAAATGACGGTAAACCTTATGAGAAGCCTCCCAGTTCTCTGGGACCACCCTGATCCATCGGGGTTCTGCCCACCTGCTTCCCTTAATGGCTTTAGTTTTCTAATTAGGTCCTATCACATTTATGTGTGACATTCAAAATCAGCTTCCTTAATTAGGCCTTTTAGGGAACGGGGTTCATTTGTGTAATTTGCAACACTAACACGAAAACAAAACAAGCGGTCCTTTTAACAAACAAGTTCCTTAACTTATCTTCAAGTTAATCTTTGTCTCCTGCCCATATAGGAGAAATTATATATCCCTTCTGTCCAATAGAAGTACCCAGTCCAAATCACATGGCAACAAAATTTCCATCTAGTATCTAGAATAGGATCTTCCAACGCCTCTAGACATTGAGCTCATGGTAGTCTACAGCTCCGTTGTTTTGGACTCAGTAAGGGGTGTCCAGAGTTCCACTGACCCCAAGCGACCTAGGAGTGAGACACACTTTTTGTGGTTGGCCTTTTCACCACTCAACCTTCAGCCCATGAATCCAGTGGTGCCCTCTCGGGTTGAAACACGGCGTGACCTTGGAGATGATCCACCCGCTCAAAATATCCTTCTTTAATTAATCCGGTTAAGAACCAAGAACAATCAAGTCAATCAGCCTAATATCATCTTCCAAGAAGGACATTCCTTTATTCCCATGGCAACTTGTCATTATAGATCTCTGCCATGCATTTACCATTAAACATAAGCACTTGGAATAATCATCCAATTCACATCTCACAATTAGTTTAGTGCAAAATAATTTTTAAGACAATGTTAGATCAATTCAACAAAAACAATGATAACCTTTTCCAACATTGCAGGAACAATTGCGATAACCTTCCATTGCATACTCGCTCTCCCCCTTGGGGTCTAAGTGATTTCATGCAAAATCTACTTAACACTTTGGCTAAGACACATGCCAATGTCTTATACAACTATGAGAGAATGTACATTCTATTGAGCACTTATATTGATCAATAACCTAACCCTCTTCTCAGTGAGTTTGAAAGCACCTTTGTCTTGGTTTCCCTAACCCCTTGAGCTCTCTACTTGCCTTTGAGGCTTGGAGTTGTCTATATCTAACCCAATTCCCAAATTTGGATTGACAAACATAGTGTTATCAGGCGGATCCCAAGGCAACTTAGCCTCTAATCTCTCTGATCATTGTTTGTACTAGTTAAGTACAACGTCAAAATTCCCAATCTAACGGCATAAGCTACTAGCGAGAGTTTGGTCAAGGCCTAGAGCTTCAAAAACAATTCTCTTCCAGAATAAATTGCTTGCCATGAAATCTATCAGACATGCAAGTTGTGACACATACATTTGAAATGATGAGAATTGCACCTACTATTGCAAGGACAGGAATCTGATAATTCTTAACTCTTATATATTTATTAATTCATCATATAGCATTTAAATACAATGGATTTCTCTTGATACGCGTGTTTGGGGAATTTAGTTTGTCGAATACTTGCGATGCAATTTATCCTTCTGAATGTCCTATCCTCGTACGGATCTAATTCATCCCATGTGGGACTCAAAGCAAACATTTAACAAACTGGAAATACGTTACTTACGACTGGTACCACGGTTGGATGGGAGGTGATGTCCTCGCTCAAGGATTTTGTGGAGTGGTATCATTGTGCAGTGGTGATGGTGGTAACCACCACCTGTTGCCATCCGCATGGCGGCTCTACAATCGACACCCACATAATCTTCATTGCGTCCTTCCTCCCCATCCTAGCTTGGTCGATGGCTTCCACATCATCATGATGTCTCTCCTGCCACAGTCATCATCGTGTTCCTTCACCTCGTTTACATCACTTCCTCTTCTCCCTCCCTCGCCACCTGTCACGGAGAAGGCAGGGGGACGTTTAACAATTTATTTAAATTTGATTTTTAAGGGGGGGCATTCGTAATGATGGGAGGTTACAAAGCGCAAGGAGAAAGACAAGGCTAAAGTGCAAGATAAGTCTAATTGCATCATTGTTCCTAGTAGATTCAATGTGACAATTGAGGAGATAAATGCATTGGAGCCTAAGTTTGATTATGATTACATCTTCGCAACTTCTTCTCTTGATTCTAATTAGTTGGCTAATGCATCATCCAGTTTTTCTCAATGTTAGCTACTTGATTTGGGGGCTTCTTTTTATGTTACCTTGCATAGGGATTGGTTTCATTCTTGTCATAGCATGATAGGTTCTATGAGACTAGGAAATAACTTGGCATTGGTGACGTTAGATTGCAAATTGCTTCATGCAACACTTTTGTTTTGCATGATGTATGCTATGTTTTGGCTTTGACCAAAAGCCTACTCTATGCTAGATAGTTGATGGTGCACGATATCATGTATCTTTTGGTGATTTCATGTGGGAGATTACCCATGGAATCTTGTCTTTGCTCGAGATGCCAAGACTAGTAGTCTTTATCCCTTCCTTGTATTTGGGCCTATTGACCATGTTTTGGCTATGGTTGATATATCACATGCATCTTTATGGCATTGATGCATTCAATACATCCTTAAAATGAATGGAAATGCATTTTCATTTGCAATATCTTTCGCTCCTTGACTATAAATGTTTTGATTCATGTGATCATTGCCTTTATGCAAGTAGATATGTAGTTCTCTTAAGAAGTCTAGCATTACACACGTATGGATGATCCTCTGACTCTTGTTCATTCTAATGTATGTAGTCCCATATCCTATCAGTCATTAAGTGGCATGAAGTATTTTGTGACTTTCATTGATGATTAGTAGCATAAGGTCTGGGCATATCCCATCAAGCAGAAATGGATGTATTTTCTACATTTTAGCATTGGCTTATTCTTATTAAAAACCAATTTGGGTATAGGTTGAAATGCCTAAGGTTAGATAATGGGGGTGAATATGTCTCTAAAGTATTTGAGCAATTTTGTGATGAGAGGAGTATTAAGCGTCAGTTTTTTTTTGGCAACCCCTTATACCCCACCCCAAAATGGTGTTGCAAAGCACATTAAGGCAAAAAATGTTTCAAAAAAGCACTTGTGAGAAAATGATTAAGTTGCTAATTAAAAGAGATTTTAAAGTGATAAATGCTCCAAATTTGACTGTTTAGATGTAATTAATAATAGAATATATGGTTTATTGAAGAGATTCTTTAATCCATGTCTGGTGTCACCTTTTCAGTTGTTTTTCCCTTGGAACTTGCAAAATTTTGCATAGCTAATATTTTTACACCAAAGCACATTCATTCGTTCTCCCAAGCTCATTTCTTATATCATTCTTTATTCTGCACTTGTTTTTTTTTTTTTGTGATATTATTGCCTAGTTGATTCTATTCTACTAAAATGTTTAGCAATACCTCTTCAAGTAACACAAGCTTGAGTGAATGCAAATACAAACTTGCTACTCAAATAGATTTAGTTTATTCATCTTGTAGAAGTATATATCATCGAGCATTGTTAGACAAGGATGAAGCTAACAAGTTACGATTGGAAGGAAAGAAGCATATAGATTCATGGGTGGATAGAAATATCTATTTTAAAGACCCTTCAACAAGTAAACCTTCTCATTTTCTCAATATTCATGACTTTGTAAGATATGTTGGAGATGGTTGTGATGGAATTCTTGGGTCTTGCATATGATTACATTTTGCATCTTTTGTATGCACAAGATAGATGCTTGAAATGAAAGAAGCATTTACAACTTCACAAACAACTATTTCTAGGCTAATGAATAAGGTTGACGTTATAGAAAACACTAACAAGTCCTTGCAAAAAAATTATTTCTTTTAAAGAAAACTCCCGTAGGATTTAGAAAAAAAAAGGCCGCTAAAAAGTATATCTTGACCTGTGTGAATGAGTTTAAAAAAGGAGACTAAATCTTGCAGAGAGATTTGTCTCTAGTATTTCAAGCATTGATATTGAAGAGAATGAAAAAGAGAATTAGGCTTTTAAAAGAAACTATGAATAAAAGAGATATAAGGATTATTTGATTACAAAAAAATGTAGATTTGAGAGATTGAACTTTGAAAGAGTTAGTGAAAGACTTCAAAGGGACTATGAAACCAAATGAAGTAGTTGTCGAGACATGTGACATTGTAGGTATTAGCCATAGAGGTTATCATACTCTCTCTAAATTGTGATTCAAAAACCTTAGATGTCATTGGACAAGTGCATTTACTTTGCCTTGACTTGTTGCAATTCTAGTTGCTACAAGTGTCAAGGAGAGGAGTGGAAAGAGAAATAGGTGAGAGAAGAATGTAGAAGAGAGAAAAGGAGTGCAAAAAAGAGAAAAAGAGAGTGATGAGGAGAGAGAAAGACTAGAAAGGTAGAGAGAAAAATAGAAAAAGAAGAGAAGCCATAGAAGCTATGAACAAGGAGGTGAGGTAAGGGATAGTAATGTATTAATGTTTTAAAAAGATGTGAAAAATTACATGTCTCTCCCTTTTATACCTATGTTAGTGTGACAATGTATTATTATTGTTTCTACACTAAACATCTCTTCTTCTCAGCTTCTTACAATCCATCCATTCCTAAAGGTTTTTGCCCATAAGAATAAGCTTACAAAAGTTGGAAAGGATGGATGAAACAGAGTACTATGCTTTTAGCTATACAAAGTAGGAAAATGAATGAAAGGTTGAAGACATATGGACTGAAATGAAGGAGTGAAAGTAAGACTTAGCTATATACATGATCAAGAGTTCTTCAAAAGTTTTTGGGGCCTTAAAGTCTTCAAGAAATAGACTTGAAATGAAGAAGACAGCTTGTTGTAAGAATAGACCCTATTGAACCAAACATGCCATAACTTCTGGTAAAAGTATCCAAACAAAGCATGCCACTTGTCAAAACATAGCTCTTGAAGAGTACCTTCATCCTATGTAGGTGGCATAATTTTGAAAATTCAGTAGAATAAATTTTTTTCTAAAATAAATACTCTGTGTGCACACCATAATTGGCTCCATAGTAATTATGCTTCAGTCCACCAATGTGTCCTATAGGTAAGGAAACTCATTTAATATAGATTTAGGCCTCCAAGAAGCTTCTTCCGGTGGTAAACCTCTCTATAGAATTAAATATTCAATGATAGAGCGAGAGCAAAGCTTCTTCTCATGCTGACCTATGATAGCCTCACAAATGTTCTAAATAAAACCTTATTGATCTATAGATGATGGTAGCTCATCAACTATATTAACAAGAGTAGCATAGAAAGGCTTAAGTTGACTAACATATAATACATTATGCATCTTAATGGAAGAGAGTAGTTCCAATCTATATACCAAGTCTCCAATAATGCGCTTCAGGATCCTGTAGGATCCAAAAACCCTATGAGCAAGCTTGTTACTCAATCCATCCTTCAAGGTAGAGTAACTGTATTACTCAATCCATCCTTTTCAAGGTAGAGTAATGAACTTGGGCACTTCTTCTTGAAACTCTAAGGGTCACCTCTTCTCATTTCCATAAATCTTCATTTGATCTTGGGCCTTCCTAAGATTCATTTTACACTGATGAAGAAGGGTTTGCATTATTTCCAATTCTTCTTTCCCATGAGGATTGATTTTCTCATTGAAAATGGCTATGGGTAGGGCAACTTATTAACATACATAGCCTTAAAGGGTAAAACTCCAATACTACAATGAGTGGAGTTATTGTAGGAAAACTTAGCCAAGTGCAACCAAGAATCCCATGAACATTGCACATCATGAGACTGAAATGGTGAAGATAAGTCTCCAACCACTTGTTCACTCCTTCTATTTGTTCATTGGTTTGTGGATGATATGCTATAAAAGGAGCCAATTTAGTTCCCATAGATGTGAATACTGCCTACCAAAAGTTATGAACTTTGAATCTCTGTCATGAACAATTGGCTGTGATAATCTATGTAATCTAAAAATCTGCTCTTTAAACTGACTAGCCACCTATGAAGTAGTAAATTGGGTCTTAGTTAGAATAAAATGGGCTGCCTTGGTGAGTCTATCCACCACCACATATATGCTTTTTCATCCCTTTTTGGTAGTAGGAAAACTAGTAATGAAGTCCATGGTAACGTGTGTCCATTTCCCCATAAGAATAGGTAATGGCTGCAACAAACCACCTAGCTTATGGGTGATGTCCTTATTCTGTGAGCAAAGCATGCAATTCATGACAAAATCTTTAACATCTTTCCATAATCTTTTCCAATAAAATCTTTTATTGACCTTATCATAAGTTTTAAAAACTCCAAGGTGTCCAACTAAAGGAGAATAATGTAACTCCTCCATAATTTTCCATGTAAAGAAGAAGTAGAGGGAATAACAATCTTGCCATTTAACCAGATGAGGCCATTTTTAAGATGATAATGTGAGTTTTTCTCCTTGAGACCTTGCTTTAATTTTGAAAAACATGGCTAAGCTCTTCATAAAAAAGATAGGCTTCTTATAATTATTCAATCAAGTCACTATGTAGCTTAGTCATAGAGCTGAAACTTTACATGCCCACATATGAGAAAGAGAATCAGCCACTACATTGTCTTTGCCTCTTATATGAGTGATGTTAAAATTATAATTTTGTAGAGTAGCTATCCACCTACACTGCTTAGGAGTAAGATTAGACTAAGTGAGGAAATACTTTAGGACCCTGTGATCACTTTGAACTCTAAATCAGCTCTTATAGGAATAATGGTGCCATTTCCTTATTGCATGTAAGATAGCCAACATCTCTTGGTCATAGATGTTCATAGCCATTTCCTTATCTGTAGGCTTGTGACTTTCAAAGGAAATGACACCATGCTCTTGTGACAAACTAGCCCTTATGTGTCAGCCATTGGTATTAATTATATGGTAATTTTTTTCAAAAAATCTAGGCATACTAGAATAGGAGTAGAAGTAAGGAGTTCCTTTAACTAGTTGAAGCTACTGTGTGCAAGTGCATGTCAAAAGAAATGGTCATTTTTCAATGTGTCAGTCAAAGAAGCTACAATAGCCACATAATGCTTAATGAATCAATGATAAAATGAGGATAGACCAAGAAACCCTCTATGTGAAGTAGTGGTAGTAGGTGTTGGCTAATCTTTAACACACTGCACCTTCTTGGGGTCAACCTAGATCCCTTTTTCACTGACAATGTAGCCCAAGTACTCCAACTCAATCTGCACGAAAGAGCATTTATTCTCCTTAGCAAAAAGTCCGTGATGTCTCAATACATTACAAACTTTCCTGATATATGATAAATAGTCCTGAAGAGTCTTGTTGTGAATCAAAATGTCATCAAAGAAGACTAGGACAAATTGAAAGAGAAAAGGCTGTAAATCTTGTTCATTAGACTCTAGAAGGTAGTTGGAGCATTAGTAAGTCTAGATGGCATCACTAGAAAATGGTATAGCTCTCGATGAGTTCTAAAGGAAATCTTGATTGCATCACCCTCTCGCATATGGATCTGATGATACCCTAACCTCAAGTTAATCTTTGTAAAGGACCTTGCTCCCTTGAGCTCATCAAGAAAATCATCAATTTTGGGTGTTGGGTACCTATTCTTTACTTTGATCTCGTCTAGATCCCTGTAGTTAATACACATCTTGAAGGATCTATCTTTGTTCTTCACTAATAAGACCAGAGATGCATAAGAAGATGAAGAACTAGGTTCAATGAATCCCATAGAAGCTCCTTGATTTGCTTGGCTACTTCCTCTCACTCACACTTAAACCATCTATAGAATGGCTTATTAATTGGCTTTGAATTGGCTCCAAATTGATAGGATGATTTACTACTCTCGTAGGAGGCAATGAAGTGGGTACTTCAAACAAATCCTATATTCCTCAAGAAGAGCTTTCAAAGCAGAATGATCTACTGAATTTTTGGACTGATCTTCGATCTCTTTATTTAGGTGCAAAACAAAAATCTATGAGGAGAGCCTATTGTACTCCTTGAGTTGTTGAATGGTGATAAGCCGAAAATATGATTTACTAGAGATTCCATGTAAATGGATGAGTTATCCATCAAATATAAACTCAATATACAGCTATGAGAAATCCATAGTAAATTTTTCCAATGTCATCAATCAATCACACTCGAGTACAACATCTATGGGCCCAATTTCCAAAGTAATTAGGTTTAATTTTGCTTTATAATTTTCAGCCAGTTTTGTAAAGAAACCCATGGGCACATTTGAGTGCTAATTTCTTCTTCACCATTGGCTATTTGAACTCTTATGTGCTATTGTAAATCAATGGGAAGACAATTCAATTTATCCACAATGGACTTATTCACAAAACTTTGTGTACTGCAACTATCTATCAAGATAAACACATCCTTCCCATGAAAATTACCCTTCATACAAAGTGTATTAGGGCTCTTAGAATCTATCCAAGCATCTATGGAAATGGAACAATTAGTGGGGACAAGCAGCACATCATCAAGAGTTCCTCCTGGATATCAAAAGGAACACTACCACCCAAATCAAAAGGAAAAGTGTTGGCAGGATCATAAAGTGTTCTTGCCCAACTTTCTCCTCGAGATCCTTATTTTCAGTGATAGTTACAAATGCATTAATCTCATCAATGTCATCCTCTGAAAATTCAAAGACCAACATACTATAGACCTTAACTTTTGCATTTTTGTATACACTTTGTTGCATGATCAATTGTATCATTTTCTCCGCATTTAAAGCATAAGCCATTTTCTTTCCTTTCTTTGTAGAGGTCCATAGGAATAGACTTTAGATCCAGTTTGGTTGAAGTATATCTAAACTTGTTGTCCCCTTATTTAAGATCCACTCTTGGATTGTTTGTTGTCCTAAATATTCCTTGAGGTTTTGAAACATTGAACGATGGATAAGTTGGCACTCTTAAGCTTCCACTTGGTGCATGATTGCTGCTATAAACATAGCTAGCTTGTCCCTATTTTAAAATAGTCCTTGGATGTCCATAACTAGGCTGAAACAAACACTTCCTTCTATGCTTTCTTCCATAACGTTCCACAAGCTCAATAGTTTTGAAAAGATTGGTAGGGTTTTGCACTAGAATATCAACTGATAAAGAAGGTTCTAAATGATACATTTACTTGTGGAGTTTAGCTTCATTACACTAATGCTCTCTACATACATGGTAAGGTTGAGGAATTGGTTTGTATAATCTCATACACTCAAGCCTCTTTGCTCTAATCCATACCATTTCCATGCCAATTTTTCTTTTTCAAGAGGAAAAACAAAGACTTCAGCCATAAGTGTCTTGAATGCCTCCTAATTCTCTACAAATATGTTCTCTTCCTTGATGTATCTCCATGGCACAAATCCTTTTAAATATAAGGATGCAAAATGAATCTTTATATCATTAGTTCTAAGAAATATATCAAAATAGGATTCTAATTTTGAAATCCATTCCTCTAGATTGTATGGTGAAGATGACTGCCCATTGTACTTTGCCAAAATGATTTTATCCTTCAACTCCCTTTCATAAAATGTTTGTTGTCCCAAAATAGACTACTCATGACTAGTAGGCATTGAACCTCCAAAATAAGATGGTACTCTTCTAATAGGTGGATGAGATGGAACTAGTGTGAAACCTTCTTGATGGTAGAGGACCTCTAGGGGGTTGGGGATTCAGCCCATAAGCTTAGGAATTAGCACCATTCATACTACCTAAATAGTCATCATGCCTTTGTGAAGTCTCACCTACTTCATATTGACTATTGGGAACACCCCTTCATCCAATGATTCCATGACCTTGGCCATTTTGATTAGGTATCTAAAGTGGGATTGAGGAATCACTGTTTGAATGAGCTTTTTCCTTAGCTTCCTTGGTTCCAATTTGCATTTACATCCATTGGGATAATTTAGCCATTATTTGAGCATTGGATTCTACTAATTTGTCAATTGAAGCCTTCGTTTGAGTAGCATAACCCGCTAACTTCTCAATGGAAGACTTCGTTTGATTAGTAGACAATACCATTTGTTCAACTCTAGATAATAGCTCCATATACCTTTGAGCATGCCCACTCTCATGTTTACACATGGTATTAACAATAGGACAGGCTCCCTACACGAGCTCCAAATCATCGGGGGTGGACAAAGTTCCCCCCGGGTCGGTTTATTGCACCCCTTCGGGAACTTTAATAGTGGGGGACAATCACCTCTCTATTGTCCCACTATCTTCCCGGGCATCCACCTTTTTCCTTTGTGGGAATAAAAACATGGCAATAGCATGCTACTCTAATCAATCAATATGATATACATTAGTGAATTTTTCATTCAACTCTTTCCATGAAATGCAAGAGGATTGAAATTATGCAAAATGAATGGGAAGAGGGTGTTACCATGCAGTGACTCACTATTGACTTTCCCTTTTACAATGGATTATGATATGTTTTTCTATGAATGAACAATCATCAACAAATCAATAGATTGGAGTAAGCAATCTTATCAATCAATTGGGCTTCAATCAATTGGATTGAATGTTATGCAAAAAATTTCAAGTAAGAGCTTCTAATTCACTGATTGAATCAAGTATAAATTAAGTAAAGAATGCATTCCATGAATGAGATGATTTAACCAATGATTGGATGAAATTTGATGAAAATTTTACAATTCTTAAATCTCTCAATCAATTGGATGAAGCTCAACAATTGGATGAATGAGAGAGACTAAGAATTGAAGAGGAATACCTTTTATTAGCTTGATGAAGGCTTGAATGAATCCCCCAAATGCTTAATGAAGCCTATAGTTACTCAATGTTGCTGAAATGATCTTCAATCCTTGTGTATTTAATGGTTAGAAACAATCTTGAAGCTTTGGAAGCTAGAGATTGAAACATTAAGCTCGTTTTCCCCAAATTTTAACTCCATAAAAACTGTTGAAGTTCAATCCTTAGCCATTCTTGCTCAATCCTTGCAATTTCTTTAAGAATCTTTATTGAAATGAATCCTAGGGCTAAAATGATAAAGAATCTTTAAGAAATTGAAGAGAAATTGAAGCTTGAGTTGAAGCTTTCATGGCCGTCTATGGACTGCACAATTAGGGTTTCAAGAGAGCAAAAGGATGAGAAATTAGAGCTTCGTTTGAGAGTCCAAACATCAAAGACTTGAAGTATACTATGCCAATGATGGATTAGAAGTATCAATACTGTCCAAGAGATAAAGAAATCATGAAGAATAGGCTTTAAAAAATCAATGCAAATTTCAAGATTGTTGTCTACTCCACATTAGTGCTCACAGAAAACCGTCCTTTATTGTGTTTTTTCCAAGCAAGATTCTCAAAAAACTAGTTGAAATTGAAGCTCATCTTGACAACAATCGGCTATTTTTTTAGTATTCTAGTTATAAAACCGACTATTTCCCTCCCAAAACCAGTTGGGGTTAAGCTTGGTCCTTTTTTCCATTGGATGAGAAAAAAAAATTTCGTTGGCACTACTCCACATGGCATCATCCCAGCTAATCAAAATGATATGCAACCTATAGAGTTTGATCCCTAGAAGCTTATATACCATCCATTCTTAAAGAGAAGCAAGATTCAACGAGAAAGATGAGGTTGAAGGGCTAAAGGTTCCATGGAGATCTCATACATGAAGAAGAAGAAGCTATTTTCTAAAAAGTAACCATAGTTTGTTTCTCTTTTGAGTCTGATTAATTCCTATTTGACCATGTTACCTTCAAGATCACATGAAAATTTGATGATGACCTGCTATTTTGTCCATCCATCTCCATACACGTCCCTTCCATCTTTAAAGATCTCCATATTTTTCTTCTTCCAATTGTAGATGTCTTGCAAGTCACTACTAGCCACTATCCATATTTTGTACCTGTAGAAGTTCTATGAAATTAATTTTTATTATGAAAATTAAGATTGAATATGAAGAAAAAGAGGGAAAATGGATTAAACACCAATACTCTAATACCACTTGTCAAGGAGAAGATTGGAAAGAGAAAGAGGTGAGAGAAAATTGAAGAGAGAGGAGTGCAAAAGAGAGAAAGAGAGTGACAAGAAGAGAGAAAGGTTAGAAAAGGAGAGAGAAATACAGAAAAAGAAAAGAAGCCATAGAAGCTGTGAACAAGGAGGTGAGGTAAGAGATAGTAATGTATTAATGTTCCAAAAATATGTGAAAAATTACATGTCTCTCCCTTTTATACCTATGTCAATGTAACAAGATATTATTATTATTTCTACACTAAACATCTCTTTTTTTCAACTTCTTACAATTAGAATTTCATGAATAGTAGGATTTCAAATGTATTTGGGGAGTGTATTCATATTCAATGGTCTATACCCTACGTTAAAAAAAAGATGTCTTTAACTACAACACATCGAAAAATATTTGGGTTGATCTTAAAAGAGTGAAAATTGCAATGGTCCATATGTATAAATTTATTATGCAAGAATGTGGTGGTATTTTAAAGTTTTTCCTAAATCTAGATGAAGCACAAATTCAAAAACGATAAAAGATTAAAAGAGTCAGCATTTGTATCATGAACAGGGCACTAGAATACAGTAATCTCAAGGGACAAAAATAACATCCTAAAATTTAGTCTAAGATGGATATCTAGTGGATTCGTACAAATGAAGTACCAGTTAAAAGTCATCAAATCTTAAAATGGTTTTTCTTTCATATAGGTATTCTTGATATTATTAAGTCTCAAGGAGAAGGAAAAACATTAATAGTTGGTGAGGTTGGTAGTTTCAATGTATTATGGCATATCAGTGCTGACTTAAAGACTATCAAATGTATGCTTACAATATGCAATGGGGCCAATGCAAAATACCCTTGCATTTATTGCATGGAAAGCATGGGGTCTAAAGATTCGGAGTAATTTAGGACCGGTTAGAAGAGCCCCAACTGAGAAATTTGTAGATTCAAGAAAATTCAAAAATAAGAAGTGCATATGGGATCTTTTTCTTTCAATCTCTCTTATTAGGAATGTTTATATTTTTACTTTGCATACAAAGATTAGAATATTTAATAAGCTTCTCAGATTGCATCTTGATTATGTATATTTAATTAAGCCAATATCTGAATTGAATGAGTGTATTGATAAATGTGAAGCATTACCCTCTCAAGAATGGGTTTCACGGGGATAAGTTCAATTGAGAAAGGATCTGATAGGTTTAGTAAAAACAAGAGATTCTTAGCAAATGTCTCTATGGGAGGTGCAAAGGTCAAAAGATTTCTCAAAAATCACAATGGAAAACAAGTAACATGGTATGAGAGTATTGGAGAGAGTTGTATGAGATCACGATAAATGTGACCAGTATGCCCCGAGTTGCATTTCCATGAATGGAGTAATATCCTTGATAGAGCCACCACTAATTATTGATCATTTACCTCTTCCAAGAAATTATCTTCATCTACAATCTCCAATTAGAGAAAAAGAATACAAGATAAAACAAAGATGCGAGAAAAGGAAATATAAAATATCTCTGGATATTCATGAAAAAGAAATGAAATATTACCATTTGATTTTTATCATTCTCTCTTAGTTAATTCATGATTTTTCATTAATGTCTTTAAGTTCCTTAATATACTCTAATTGTTGTCTCCTAAACTTGGAAATTTTGAGTCTTTCCTGAAGCTCATGAAACTCCTCATCAATTTTTTGTAATTCCTTATTAGCATATTTTGCTTTGGTCAAACACATAGATAGGGCCTTAGGTTGATCGATGAACTTATCATCAGATATTTGTGTATCTAGTAATATAAATTCATATTTAGACTTATGTTCACCATCAATAATGCCAAAAGCTTTTGCAATAACAACAAACAATCGTCCTCTCTCAAAGTACTCCTTGGCTTTGATTGGAAAGGTTGGCAAAGAGGGTATAATAAGGCTCGAGAATGACTCAGATATTTCAAGGATCTCAACACTACTTTCTTCAATAATAGTCTCGGTCTTGAAATGAGCAACATTTAGGTTCTTTGTAATAGATACCTCCATTTGAGGATCAACATGCTCCTCCACCACATCCTTGACAACCTCCATGTCATTGAGCAGACAATAGCTAGAGTATTTCACTATCTCCATATGTTTCTCATTAGAACTCAATGGATACTTCACAAGGGAATACACAATGAGTCCAAAAAACTTCAACACATGCCTATATTTCCTTGGGTGGAGAGAGCACACAACATCGGAACCACATGCCTTCCACACTTCTTTGTGAATGATGGCTTCTCTATGGTTGAATTGCCAATAGGTATGTAAGCAAAAACCTTTGATTCCATTTGCACAATTGGACTTGCTAAATCTTCAAATTTGGCATAGTTCTCCTTGCAAAAGTCTTTGCAATCATTAACTACTTGATCAAGATTTCGTTCAGGATTGAACATGTCCTTGGCAATTGGAAAAATGACAATTCAATGTTACTTTAAAAAAAGGGTTATTCTATTATTTGAGTGAGACATGGGGTCCTCAATTGTGATTTCACTTTGCTTGGTGGAGCCATCTTTGAAGTTCCCACACTGCCTATGGACCCTAGAGAGTAAGTAGAAAATACATTTGGGACGTGGCCTATCTTTCTCTTTACTAACTCCTTGGATGTTGCGGAGGTGACACCCCTTTTTCTTTTAAGACTCACAACCTTGGTAAAGGAAATAGGGAGGGAACTTGACTCTTCAGAATGTTGCTAAAATATAAAACCAAGAGGAGAGAGAAATACATTGTAATGGCACAAGGAGAAGTAGTAAGAGATCCAATCGATGCACCACTCGCATTATTAGGGAAAGGTAAAGAATTGTTGGAGTGGAAAACTAGGAGACATGTGTACATCACAAGGGCACAAGGAGAAGAAATCTAAGATATAGTATGTACCCCAATTGCACTATTAGGGGGAAGGCAAAACACGGTGACATCAACAACCCATAGAGGAGAGAGGATATGTACTCACACCGTAACAAAAGTGAAGAACCGCATACATACAAAATGCAAAGTCAAGTGTAGCTATACAAAGAGAAAAAAAGCCAAACAGTAGCTTCAATGGACCTATTTGTAGGCACTCATGATCATTGGTGAAAAACTAGCCATTGGATTTGTGCATTGGACACATGGCAAAAATCTAGCCATTTGACTTTTCAATTGGAACTAGTCGTTTGAAACCCTAGCTCCTTTGTGAATAAGAGCTTGATATGTGGAAAGCTAGGTGGGTAAGTATATAAGGTGGATTTTTTTGCAATTGTGTCATTTAGAATCCTCTCCTAGATGGACCTTGTTGACTCTTTCTTCCTAAGCCCATTTTCTCAAACTTGTTTGCAATAGGGTGATAGCACCTTCATGGCAACCGTGGGCATCCTCCATTATGCCATGATGGCCATCTTCCAACACGTTTGCAATGGCACGATAGCACTTTGCTAACCTCTGTGTATACTCTCCATCATATTGTGGTGGCTATCATCCCTCTCACTACAAAAATCTTGTTGACTTGGCCTTTAGAACGGCCTCTCCTTGTGTGGGAGCTCTCGCTCAACCGCCAAGACCCTCGGACCGTTATTGTTCAAGAGTTCCAAGCCGAGCACTAATGG
This sequence comes from Lygodium microphyllum, assembly GCF_053477565.2. NCBI lineage: Eukaryota > Viridiplantae > Streptophyta > Polypodiopsida > Schizaeales > Lygodiaceae > Lygodium > Lygodium microphyllum. The sequence continues at coordinate 107,100,253 of NC_141163.1, forward strand.
CTACCTCTCACATAGCTGATGCACCATCCATATCTACGGGTGTAGTGAGCTTACCTCCATGTCAATCGAGTTACCTCCTCTCCCGCACACTCCGATAGCTCCACGATCCAAGTGCAAGCTTCAAGAAAGCTCCATCCTCAAGCTCCACACTCCAAGCTCCATTATCGTAAGCAAGACAAGAGAAGAGAAGATAAGAGAAGAAGAGAGGAGAAGATGGAGAGCTTCTCCTCCCCGGTCCCTCACCCTCACACACTCACTCCCTCACACTCTCACACTCCCTCTTAGCACAAGCTCAAGCAAGCAAGAAGAAGAAGAAGAAGAAGAAGAAGAAGAGGAGAGCCACTTTTGGCCACACACAAGAATGAGCTTCTCATTCCACTTTTGGCTTTTATACATGCCCTACTCCTCCTTGGGCGGTTGTCCCCTTTTTACATGACCGGCCATTGGCCTAGGTCCTCTTTTCCTATTTCCTTCCTATCCTTCTTGCTTCTTTTCCACCGCCCGTCTATCTTTACAATTTGCACAGGAGAGAGCCTGGCACTCTTTTACAAGATTTCAGGGTGCGCCTTTGTATTTTAAAATGCACATTTCCCCTTTTGCATTTGCCTTGGACTTTTAAGGTTGCCCTTGCGCTTTTTACCTTTTCTCCTCGTCTTTCTTCAGTCAGGCTACCTTTTTTCCACCTTCGCCCTGTGTCTTTTTTATTTCCTTTTTCTTTCTTCGTGTTGGGGTTAACATTACCCCCTGTAAAATATTACACGGCGCAGCGAACAGAATCTGAGAAAGAGATAGAGAGTACACAACAGATAAGAGGAGAATCAGTAAATTCTTTAACTCCAAACAACTGATACAAAGATGGCTCTGTCCACGCGTGCGCTTCCACTGTGTGAAGCTTGGATGGCGATCTAGACAGAAGATAGGTGAAGAGCTTAAGGCTAGCTGGAACAACAACTCTGACTAGGTGAAAGATGAGTGAGTGATGGCTGCGAAGGGGTTTAGCTTTTATAGCCCGCGAAGGTCGTTAGGTCGGCCTACTGACCGACCTACCATATGAGCCTCCACTAGTCGGCCAGGGAATATTCCAGGAAATATTCCCTTTACTATCAGGCCAGGGGCGCTGCCCCCGGACCCCTGCCAGGGGGGCCGCTGGCCCCCCTGGGACCCCCCAGCCAGGGGCCGCTTCCGCGGCCCCCGGACCCCACAATAGGGGCCCCTTTTAACTCCCTTACCACGCAACTCAATGCAATGTGTCTCGAGTTGCTACCAGCTTAACCACTCCGTCTAACCCAAAGATTAGACCCACAACAGTCACCTTTTTGCCATCCGGTCACATAGACCTCATCTGATATACAAGTCAGGACTCAACCAATGTCCGGGCTCACATTTGGCTTCTCCTCATAATGGGGGCCTTACAACTTTGAGCATCATGGATCATTGGTAGCACCTAATGAGGGTGGGGCATTGATCATATCTAACACCCCCTCCTAGACGAGTGCCAGTCCCATGGCATTCTGCGTCAAACGTAGCATGCAGAGCTTGCACCAAAGACATGGGTGGAAGGGATTGTTGTGGTTTGCCTTAGAGGAGTTATGATGTTGGTGTGGATGAAGGTCATTGGTGGCACTTTGTTGTTCTAATTGGCTGGTGATATGATTGTTGTAGGTGGTGATAGGGCTACTCTTTATTGGGAATGGTCACTCATAGCTGGCATGGGTGTTGGTATTCTCGGGATGCTCATGGTGGATTCTGCTCGTGATGATTCTCTAGTGGTCTTGCATGATGAAGTAAAGGACAAGAGTTCAAAGTTGAGTGTTGATGTAGATCTGACGGCATTTTCATTGGAGTCTTTAATACCTGCAATTGGAAAACCTCTCATGTGGTCTCTCCCTAAGGGGTAGTGCTAGTCTTCTTATCGTGCACAAGACATATTTTGATTAGTTTGGGAGACAGATCGAACTCTAAGCAAGCCTGGAGTATTTTCCTGCACTTGAGGACCCAAACCGTGTATAGGTTATAGTGTGAATATTAAGTGAATACACGTGCATATTTAGGTATTGCTTAGTTAGAAGACTGTCGGCCTGGTTCCTTGTATAGCAATGGGTTAGTGAAGCAAGGGGCTAAATTGATGGAAAAAATTGTCGATGAAGACAGGGAGCACACTTGAAGATTGCTTGAGACATCATTATGGTCTTGTCAAGGCAATGTGGCATAATTGAGCTCCTTGATGTCTTAGCTTCTGGTAGCTAGTGGCTACTTGTAGTGCTTGAAAAGTATGGTGTACTTTTCCATTGTCTTTCATGCCTTGCTTACCACCACTGCTGATTGTAATGGCATTGAGATGGAGTGCAAAAGAATTGTGCAAGTGGTTCAAGGTGACAGGTCTAACCATAGGCGAGGCGAGTTCCCTAGGTATGTCCTGCCCTTGACGTGCCCTGAACAATTGTGGGGGATGTACAAAGGGCTAGGGGATTAGGGACGGAGCCAACCGACTAGGGTCATTGGACGTACCTAATTTGAGGACCCTAGGTGCAGTGCTGTGATCGGGACTGCTTTTTTTTTCTTTCTTTCTTTCTTTCTTTTTTTTGGTGGAAAAAATGAATACAATCAATGCCATACATTGAGGCTGTTAGCCTTTCATTTGGATTGAGAAATGTTGGGATCCAAAGGCTATGAAGAATGGATATTACATAGATGATTGTGTCACCAGCCTTGATGCTAGAGGAACTGTTGTTGAGATGAAGAGATATACTTGATATTTTGCAAACCTCTTTGTAACATGTGAAACATCGAACAATTGAGGTAGCACTTGGAGTGAGCTGTGTAGGATAAGGGCAGAACATCTTGCGAATTGAATCTTGGATGATGAAGAGACATTCACCCTTGTTGAGAGCGTGGCTCCTGCCCGAACCTAGAGTTTGGCCAAGAAGGAGGAGTGATGATATCTAAAATGGGCCGGCATTGGCTATAGCACTAGCCAGACCTCATGCTCATGACACACAAACACCCTCACGGCCTCGCGGACCAGGAGCATCAATCTAATGCTAAAGGACAAACTCCCCTAAAGCTTAATTCCTGCGTTTATGGTTTATAGTCCAATGTTTCCTTAAAACTCCTCAAAGGGAGAATACTTACACATTGGCAATGCCACGATCACACACATATGGAGGCAACCTCACGGTAGAAACACCGCGGCCCCACTGCAGCTCTCCTACATTGCAGGGATTGGCCCTTTGATGCGCTGCTAGACATATAAAACATTTCCACACATACTCCTCTCAAGGCACTAGTATTTTACGTTCCAGGATGTACCATTCCTCACTACACTTTCCCCTTTGGACCCAACGACTAACCTATAGCTTAAGACATCCTCTCACGCTCATTGTTGGTCACAACCTAAGAAAAACAGGTGCCGTGCATCCAGGAGGTTTTTTTGGATACATTTTAATTATTATGCTTAATGCAAATCTTGTATGGCTATGTGCTCAGACAAAAGAAAAATCACCATCATGAATGGTGCATAAAGCATTCTTTCCATGAATTTTACTAGCGCATGCTGCGTTGAAAGGAGGCACCGAGCCATATGCTCATGCTACCAGCCTCTTTATTTAAACCATTTCCTATATGCCAAGTGCAATGCATAAATCAAATATTTTCTTTATCTTTTAGTATTTCAGCCCCTCTTCATCCAACTCTTAGCATTTTGTATCGTTGATCGGTTAGATAGGGTTTCTATGCATTTCTCCCTCTTAAAAGAACAATAAATACGCAAAAAACATAGAAACGGGGGAAAAACCGAGGCCAACCTCATGCTTTGCCATCATTATACATTGCACAAACATAGATATAATTTTCCCTTATTTTTCTCAGCCCGTTTCCTATTTTTTCCTAATTTTAAACCCATTTTTTTCTATTTTTGGGCATTTTCTCCTATTTTTTTAAATAAATAATGATTGAAAATAAAATTTGATTGTGGGCTATGGCCCTTAGGTTCATTGACAGCAAAACTCAAATGTAGTTGGTGTGACATATCATATTTCTCATTTATATAGCAAAACCCCCAATTTTACCCTTAAAATGCGTGTTTTCATGTATTTTAACACTAATTCTGGCCATGTAGCCTTATATTTTCTGATTTTCAGGTTGCAAACAGTTGAAACTCATGGTAAACAATATCATAATGAACTTCCATCCCATATGAACAAAGTTTCATAAAGCAAATAACATAAAAATATCATTTTTCTTTGTAAAAATAGCATTACCGCTTATTTTCAGGTCTCGGTTTCTTGGTCTTGATTACGGGACTGATTTCTAGCATACATTTAATGCTAAGCATCTTCAAGAACATCACTCTTCATGTCTTCATCCATCCGGAAGCAATCCGGTCTCATCCGGACAAGTTTTCCTCCATCATTTTTCATTATCTTCTTCCACACAAGAATAGCCCCTTAAGGGAGAGAGAGGGAGGAGAGAGAAAGACTAAAATCAGAAATCTTCATCTAGGCCATCATTGCACGAGTGAGAGGCAGCGATATGATAAGGTAGTCAAGCCCCATGATCACTTGGGGGGTTGCTCACAGGCTGCATGATGGATCACCAACATTTTGAGTGCAAATTTCGGCGTGAAACAAGCACCCTCTTCATGTTTTTTTTCCCTTCTCTTCTTGCCCACGATTTTGCATGTAACATAAAATGCTCCAACCCCCCCAAAGGTCATGACCATTTGCCCAAGTTTTGTCCACCTCTTTGCATCTTGACCGGCTCCTTGGCCATTTCCCCGTCCGATGTCCAAATCGAGTGCTGTAAATTTTTGCGTGTCTGGCTTGACATCCCGCATTGGCTGGCAACTCTTGACAACCTGCACGATAGTCTGAAAAATTATCAAAAATCACCAAGTGTCGCTCGGGTGCCTGTTAAGAGTCGTATTTCATTTGGTGCTTAAAATCGTCCTAGCTGGAGCCGCCGCCTTCGACGTTGAATATTTTTCTGCTAAATTCTACATTTTTTCGTAATTTTTAGGCCCATTTTCTGCCTTAAAATCCAGGTTTCATTGGCGACCACGGGATAGGGCGACTCAGCACGTCGAATCCCACAACAGATCTGCACAAAATAACCAAAGGAAGCATCAAGCTGATACAAAATAGATACATACTAAAACACAGCACAATGCTCACCCTACCCCCTATCAAAACCAAGGCATGACATCCACAAGGAGTAGGCCTAGCATAATCTGATAAAAGGTCCGAAGCTAGTCACTAACCGACTGCTCCAACACGGCCAGACTAAAAAGAACTATCAAAGAAGTCACCCTAAGTGGTGGTCTGAACTACCTACCTAACTAAGGACAACATAACCAAGAGCTCCTACTAGGCGAGGACTCCTATAGCGTGATCAAGAAGTATTTGTTTTCAACACATTTCTTCTTTTAGGGTTTTTTATGTTTCCATACTCGGGCATGTAAAAAGGAGGGAGCTGAGCGTAGTGACCCAAGGAGAACAGGGCATCGGCCTCAGGTCCTGTCTCGGTACCCAAGAACCTACCAAGCCCTTGCAAGGCGACACTTAATTCTTTTCTGATACTCACTTTTATTTTCACTCCAATTTTCCTTACTTTCTCCTTTTCCAGCAAGATGCCACCCCTAGGAAGACAAGGCATCAGCCTCGAGTCTGACTCGTCCCCACGAACCTACCAGGCCTTCATTAGACGATGATCAATTGCTCATAAATTTTCTTTTCTTTTCTTTTCTAGTTCTATAGGGGGTTAGAACCCCTTTTTACACACCTTTGTATATATTTATTTTCTTTTGGGATATTCAAGGTTTCTTTCCTTCTATCATCATTATTTTTCTTCTACAGGCTTCTCTAACTGCCTCACAACTAAGCAAGAACTCCTAGAATGGCCGCCTAGCAGGCTAGCAGAACAGGGTCACTAGGACCACCTTCTGAAACAGGTCTTTTGATGCTTGACAATGTCTTTACAGGAGGCAACGACTACTCAAGCCTCCCTCAATCATACTTAACCTAAACCTAGGACTTCATGCCTTGGACTCCGGTCCCCAATAAGAAACGAAAAACCCCTTAACAAGTACACAGACACATATAGCATAAAACACGGTACTCATAAAGGAGAGATATCACCTGGATAGGGCCACGAGAAGCTTCTACGCAACAAAAGGCTCTTTCCAAGCTCTTCTTCCGAACCTATCTAGCACAGAACTAAAACAAAAAACCATTAACCGCACCTACACTAAACAGACGATTGGCCCTCTTGGCCTAATGAAATAAATCACTTCACTACAAAACTTGATCGGCTCTCTTGGCCTAACGAAATAAAACATTCAAAACCTCGCAAAATGGGCCCTCTTGGCCTAACGAGATAAAACAGAACAGCACCTACACATCCCTCCCCGAAATAATATAGATATGCAAGAATATGCTCCTTTCCAAGGAGGAAAACCCCAAGGCACCCAGTCCTAAACTAAATGCATAAGGTTATGACCCATCCCTCCTGCATATACAGCAAGAGGTGTACGCATAACATGTTGTCTAATCAGCCTATGGGTCTAAGATAATAACGGTAGATTGATCTCGACTACTCTTTGCATCACCCATATCAACCATTGTCTGCCATATATTGCATGCTCTAATAACATTCCCCACAAGCGATCGGGTCATGTTTCATCATTGATAACAATATCCAAACTAGGACCACAATTGAAGAAGAGGTCTTCCTCATAAGCAAGATTTGCCAGTGAATCCGTAAACTGATTCCAGTAACGTGGAATCAGCTGAAGAGACACTCTCTCAAACTCCTCAAGTAGGGTCATGTTGAGTGTTGAAATGACTTGTTTTTTGGCTGATTTTTGTTGTTTTTGAGAGCTGAATGGTTGATTTTAAGGGATGATTGATTGATTTGGAAGTGGTTTGAGAGTGTTTTAGATGATATTGATTGTGTTTTGGAAGATCATGATGTTTGTTGATGGTTCTGTGATGTTTTGATAGGTTCTGATTGGTTCTGTATACCTTCTGTTTTGTTCTGTTTTGGTCTGTTTTTGTTCTGATTGTCTTCTGTAAGGAGGGATGGAGTATTGATTGATGAAGAATGAGATATTGGGAAAATTTAGTGAATGGTTTGTGAGAGTTTTGAATGATTTGAGAGTGAGTTATGTAGTTCTGATGACCTTCTGTAACCTTCTGTAGGTCTTCTGTAGAGCTTCTGCTTCTGTACTGTTCTGTTCTGTTCTGTACTGTAACTGTACTGTAACTGTTCTGTAGACTGTTCTGTAAGTGTTCTGTGGAATGTATGTGTGACTTTGGGAAAGTTTTCTAGCCTTGGAAAGAGGTGAATACAAGTGCAAAAGAGCTGAAGGAAGTGGAAGAAGTAGCTGCTGAAGACTCAAGAGAAGACTAGAGTGAAGTGACAGTAGTGAGCTGTGAAGAGACACTGTAGTGGCTCTGGTGACCCTTCATATCAGACATACCTCTTGGGAGGGGTATCCACGACCTAAGAGTGATTATTGAGAGTAATTTTGAGAGATTGTAGTGAGGATATGATGTATTATTGATGGAGTGTGAGAGAGAGAGTCAGAGATAGCCAATTCTACAGAAACAGAGTGATTGTATATGAGAGATTGAGAGAGAAGACTATGAAGATATTGAAGATGAATACTATGTGATGTATTTCCAATTCAAGATGGTGTACTTCTTTGTTTTTTTTGTGATATTGATTGATTTTGTGAAGATATTGAAGAATATGGTTGATTCTATTAAAAACCGTGGGAGATTTACATGATGCTGCATGAAGATTTGTTGTGCCTAGTGTTCTTTTCTTCATTGTGATCATATAAAATATGATAAACAAGCTTGTTGATGTTACAAGATAGATTTTCTTGCAAGATAATTCCCTTTTCCTTGGTGTTCCTCTCGGGGCTCCATGTTTTTGGTGCGCAGCCGGGGAAACTTGCCATCAACAAGCACCAAAAGAGGCTGAAAATGAAGGAATTGGCATTGCCAAGAAGAGAAGAATTCAATGGATGTTTGTAAAGTTCCTTCTTCCACAAAAGAGTTGGAATTCCTCATAATCAAAGCCATTTTCCACAAGAAGTTCATCCCACAATGGCGGAAACACATCACCATCATGATGCATGCTCTATGTGGTGAACAATTTCCTCTTCCTATTGAAGCAGCAGAAACTTGCATCTTGGTGGCAAACTGTTTGGGAACAAACTGAAGAGCAGAAACAGAGAGAATGAACATCTATGGAAGATTTGGCATTCATTGAGAAGTTTCCAGACAACATCAAGTGGGAGATTGTGAAGAAGCTTCAGGAGTCTTGGTCTGTAGAGGTTCACAGGGACAAGAAGGAAAAGAGTTGGAATTTGTTCGTGGACGCTCAACAGCAAGATACATGGGATGCTTGGTGTACTGATAATCTTCTATTTGTTCAATTAGCAACCCACTGGAAGTTGGTAGACAGAGTGTTTTTCACAACATACACTGTTGAAACCATCAGAAGCTGGCATTACTATGATGATGGCACCACCACAATGCTCAGACGTATGCATTATGACACCTTCAGAACCGAATACCTTCCTCTGTGCAGTGGCATGAAAGCAGAATTTAGGGACGTTGAAAAGAAAGAAGTAGAAGAAATGTTGGCAAGAGAGTCCTCCAGAGACTGAAGCCTTCTGTTAACCCTCTGTGGAGCACTAACAACATAGTGGAGTCAACCCCCTGATGAATGACGCGATAAAAAGGCAAGCGTTAGAACGAGTCCAGAGGTACGTAAGAAGAGAGAAAGCAAGAATCAAAGCTGAGAGCGAGCTCGAAGCAGAAGCCGCCTTTGACGCCCTTGCGGAACTCTTTACAGAAGTCCCAATGGCACATCAAGCCCTTCCTCCTCCTGCTGGAGGTCCACTTCCAAGCCAGATCCGTCCTGGAAATATTGATGACAGACCAGCGAATGTAGTCCCATTGCCAGTTTTTAAGGGAGAGTACAATGAAGACCCCGATCTTCATGTAGCAGAGTTTATGGTAGCATGTGTGGCTAACAATGCCAGAACCCCTGAGCATTGGTTAGCGATATTTCCCGCCACTTTCAAGGGCGCGGCGTTTCAGTGGTATGAGAGACAAGCAGCAGGAACTTTTGGCACATGGGACGACCTGAAGTTGGCCTTCCTCACTAAATTCAGGCGTGAAGGTTTTGAAGAGCGGATGAGAGAGGAATTTATGAACCTAAGTCAGTCCTCTGGAGAAAGAGTAGAAGCCTATGTCTCACGAATGGAATCCATCCTGAAGAGATGGACTAACCATAATCTAGATGATGGCATTCAGAAGGGAGTGTTTCTCAGAGGATTACAACCAGAAGTCCGTAAGTTTGTGGAGCTACAAAGACCAGCCACCCTGCAAGTTGCAACAGAAGGTGCAAGACTGTACGATGAAGTGGAAGCTAGATTAGCAATGAATACAGGAAGAGGAGTCCTACCTCCTCTGGTGCCAGGAATGATGTACCCACCAAATGCAGTCCCAGGGACTGTTCCCTATCCCTACCAACAGATGCCCCCGGTATCACAGTACAGTGCACCAAATCCACAGTGGCCACAATCCATGCCTCAAATGATGGTTCAACCACAACAACCATGGTCTCAACCAATTTCCTCAATGCAAAATCAGCAACAACAGTGGAACCCTACCAACTGGAGTCAACAGCCAACAGTTCAAACAGGAGCTCTGAATCAGAACCAGAACAGAGATCCCTCTGTACCAACCCAACCAGTTTATGCAGTGATTACAGAGCCTCCTCAAAACCCTCCTGCCAGTACGTCCGGAGGAGAAAGCTTGAAGGATTATTTATCCAATTCAGTTGCAAACATAAAAAAGGAGTTGATGGATGTGATTACAGAACAACTACAGACGTTGAAAGTGAATACCGCTAGCATATCCAACGTTGCAGGATCAGGAAGAGATGTGATGCGGTCAAATACTTGGTGTGGTAAGTGTAATCAGGCAGGTCATTTAGCCACTGAATGTACACGGAAACCAACCATCCCTGGAGCCTTCTGTTCCTACTGTTTGCGGAAGAATCATACAGAGGACATTTGCTCTCTGAAGGAGATGCATGATAGGAGAAGGAAGGAAAAAGACGCAAGATTCAACCTGCTGGAATCCAAAATGACCACACAAGATATTGGACCCAAGCCTAGAGAGTTTGGTCCTAATTTCGGACCCAGAAGATTTCCCTCTCAAAGTTACAGAGGAAGACAGTCTGGCGGTGGTCAGAGATCAGAAGTGGAGTGTTACAGATGCAGAGAAAAGGGATACATCTCACCAAATTGTCCAAATCCTCGAAGGTCGGTGGATTACAAGACCTTATGCAGTCGATGCAAAGGAGAAGGCCACACTGCAAAAGACTGTCCAAGCCCAGCCCCTGTGAAAAACAGTGCTACTGATAGTCTGTCCAAGGCCCAAGAGCCTACCTCCAATTTGGTAGAATTGGAAGTTGCTGCCATCACGCGTGCAAAGCAGAAGGAACCACCTACCCAGAAAGAAAATAACCCTTCTGTCAGAACAGTGAAGTTTAATCTTCCACCAGAAGAACAGAACAGAACAGAGCCTAACAGTGCCGTACAGAGCCCTACAGAGCCACAGAGAGTTACAGAGACAGTTACAGAGATAGGACCAGAGGTCCAGGAGGCAGAAGAGGAGGAAGTGCCACAAGTGGCAGAAGAAGTTCCTGTAATTCCTCTGATGGAAGGAAGAGGGAAAATGAAAATGGGTGTTGCCCCATTCCCTAACCGATTAGAAAAGCCAGTGGATCCTATTAAAGAATACGATCTAGTTAGAGATCTAGATACCTTTAAACCAAACCTCACATTCCGACAATTATTGATGTTGTCTCCCAGTTGCCGGAAAAGATTCAAAAGCATACTGACAAAAAGACGTGGTTTAAGGATTGCTCCCTCCACAGTGACAAAGTCCAACAAGGCTCCAGAGCCTGTCAAAGAAGTGGACGTGGCTAATGCTTTTTTAGATCCGGGTACCCCAGAGACTGGCGTATGGATAGAAGGTTGCTTTATTGCAAATGCACTGATTGATGGTGGTTCATCAGTGAACATTATGACAGATGTGACAATGAAGGATCTAGGCTTACAAGGTGTGCAACCAACCCAATGGCTCATCAGATTGGCGGATCAGAGTAGAATCAAGCCTTTGGGCATTCTTCCATATGTGAAGACTACAGTGGCTGGAAAAGATTATTGGCTGACCTATTTGGTGGTGAAGCCAAACTCTTATGGTACATCCTATCCTCTGTTACTAGGTAGACCATGGCTTTTTGAAGCCCGAGCAAGGACTGATTAGTTCAAAGGAACTTTGACCTTGGGTAGAGGACCCAACAAAGTGGTGCTGAAACTGTATGGTTCTCAAAAAGGACATGGATCCACCTCCTTGGAATTATCTTCTGATTCCCCTAACGAGGCTACGGATGGAACATCAGCAGACGAAGATGCTGTCAAACAAATCCTTCCTAAGAAAATAGTGGCACATTCCTTAACAATGGATACTGTAAGCCGACTTCCAAAAGATGCAAAGCCATTATCAATGGGTGAATACTTCCTGCCTGAACCAGGAATGCCTTCTGAAATCACTTCTGACAGTGAGATAGAAGCATGGATGTACTGCTCTCCCTGTTATATGGCCACAGCAGAGGCAGAGGCAGGAGAGGAACCGGAGAATCTGTTCTTCTGTTACAGAGCTCCTACAGAAACAGAAGCAGAAGCAGAAGCAGAAGCAGAAGCATCAACAGAGACAGAAGCAGAAGCAGAGACAGAGACAGAAGAGGATGAGTATGATATGGACGAAGAGAATGATGAAAGTGAGCCAGAAGAGTCTATCCCACCTGAAGAGGATACATTTGAGGAAGAAGTTCCAGAAGCATCAGAAGCCGATGAGCTCATGCTATGGGACAGAATGGCAATGATACCATTTGGTCTGGTAAATGGATCTTCTCATATGCAAAACCTTTATAAGAAATGGATTAAGAAGAGCAAGCCGTCTTTCAAGTGTGGCTCCTGCCGTCCTAACCCATCCTTGTCGAAGAAAGATGATGATGATGCACCGTGCCAACGAGCACCAGTCCCACAAACCCAACAGGCATCAGTAGGTCCCTGTTATGTGACGTTCCTGGATGTATCATCAGAAGATGAGTCTTCAAGCCAAGAGGTAATTAACTTTGAAACCAAACCCGGAATGGCTCTAATCCCATTCCAACGTCTTAAGGAGCAACCTAAGTCTCCACCAAAAGAAGAAGTTGGTTCTAGTGGGACATCAGAAGAGGACATCACTCCCTTGAAGGAGTCAGATCTCTACCCAGAAGCAGTCCGCGGGACCTTCATCCGTGAAGTAGAAGGTGAAAGGCAGTTAACCTTTGTGGATTCAGAAGGCACTGAACGCCACTTGAAGGTGGGTAGCAGTCTCCCAGAAGAGGAGTTGTCAACTTTGTACAATTTGTTGAAAGAGAATTTGGACGTGTTTGCGTGGTCTTACAAAGACCTAAAGGGGATTGATCCCACAATATGTCAACATCATATTGACTTGGAGCCTGATGCCAAGCCAGTACGGCAACGCCAGAGGCGAATGAACCCGAATTATTCCACATTGGTGAAAGCGGAGCTGCTGAAGCTTCTGGAAGCCGAGTTCATCTATCCAGTGGCAAACAGTGAATGGGTTTCACCCATCGTGGTTGTACCCAAGAAGAATGGCAAACTACGAATATGTGTGGATTTCCGAAAGTTTAATTCCAAGACGAAGAAGGATCATTTTCCTATCCCTTTCACAGACCAACTGTTGGACACAGTGGCAGGACATGAGCTTTATTCCCTTTTGGATGGATTCAGCGGATACAATCAAGTCCAGATCGCAGAAGAAGACCAATCCAAAACAACCTTCACCACAGAATGGGGGACCTACGCTTACCGAGTGATGCCATTTGGGCTCTGCAATGCCCCTGCTACTTTCCAACGAGTCATGATGGCTGCCTTTCAAAATCATCAGCACGACTTTATTGAAGTATATTTGGATGACTTCTGTGTCTATAGTTTGATCAGTGAACATTGGGAGCACCTGGAACAATGCTTTGACCGATGCCGGGAGTATGGGATTTCCCTCAACCCCGACAAATGCATCTTTGGGGTTTCTTCTGGCGTCCTGTTGGGCCACATTGTCTCAGCACAAGGGATATCAACAGACCCTGCAAAGATCGAAAAGATCTCAGCTCTGCAAGCACCCACCAACCTCAAACAGTTGAGGGGATTCCTAGGCCATGTGGGTTACTACAGAAGGTTCATAGCCCATTTTGCGACAAAGGCAACTTTCTTGCACAAGCTCTTGAGGAAAGATGCAGAGTTTACTTGGACGGAAGAATGTGACAAAGCCTTTCACACTCTGAAGCAGTGTCTGATAGAGGCGCCCATCCTGCAACCTCCTGATTGGACGAAAGAGTTCCACGTACACACTGATGCCTCCATTGAAGGCTTAGGTGCTGTCCTCTGCCAAAAGGGCTCCTCAAAGTTGGATCAACCGATCTACTATGCAAGCCGAAAAGTCACTGATAGGGAACGGAACTATACAGTGACAGAGTTGGAGTGCTTGGCAATGGTGTTTGCCCTGGAGAAGTTTCGCCATTACCTCCTATCTGCCCACTTTAAATTTTATGTGGATCATGAGGCCCTGTCCTTCTTGATGAACAAAGCAGATGTGAAAGGACGGATGATGAGATGGCTCCTTCTATTTCAGGAGTTTGACTTTGAGGTGATTACTAAGCCTGGTCGTTCCCATGTTCTGGCTGATCATCTGTCGCGTATCCCACAAACTGCAGACGAGGAGCGGGATGATCCAGACCTCCCTGATGCTTTCCTATTCTTGGTAGAAACTGTAACTCCGTGGTATGCAGACATTGCCAATTTGCTGGCAACCCAACAGTACCCTCCTGGTATTTCTAGTCGGGAAAGGAAGAAGCTCATGCTAGAATCAGTCCCATACACCCTGCTAGGTGGTGCACTGTACAAGAAGGGCAAAGATGAAGTACTCAGAAGATGTGTTGCAGGAGAAGAGATTGGGATTGTTTTGAAGGCTTGCCACGACGAGCCATGTGGAGGTCACTTTGCAGGAGAAGCTACAGCCAGGAAGGCTCTGCTAGCAGGATATTGGTGGCCTACCATTCACAAGGATTCCTATGATTACTGTAAAAGATGTGATGCTTGTCAAAGAATGGGGAAACCCACCAAGACAAGTGCCATGCCACTGCACCCTATCCTTCCTTTAAAGCCGTTTGAGAAGTGGGGCATCGACTTTGTAGGTCCGATCGACCCTCCTACCAGAAGGAAACAGAACAGATACATCCTCGTATGTACGGATTATGTCACAAAGTGGTGTGAAGCTAAAGCCCTCAAGCGGGACGATGGTAACAGCGTGGCCCTGTTCATGTACGAGAATATCATCACCCGTTTTGGCATTCCCTTAGAGCTGGTAAGTGACAGAGGCACTCATTTCCTTAACAAAGTCATGGAAGAGTTGACAGAATTGTATAAGATCCGCCATCGCAAGTCCACTCCCTATTACCCCAGAGCCAACGGCCAAGTCGAAGTCACCAATCGCATCCTTTGCTCGATTCTGACAAGGACGATTGCCGCACATCGTCGTGATTGGGATGATCGACTTACAGAGGCCCTCTGGGCGTACAGAACCTCCCATAAAGCAGCAACGGGACAAACACCTTTCCAGTTGGTGTATGGTACAGAAGCAGTTTTCCCTGTTGAACTGGAGCTACCCTCGTTGAGAGTGGCTATCAAAGAGCGTTTGGGGGATGATGATTTACTGCAACGCCGTCTCTTGCACTTGGAATGTTTGGACGAAATTCGCAGGATGGCTCTACAGTGCATGGAAGCCACGCAAGCTCGACGTAAGGCTTACCATGACAGTTTCATCAAGCACAAGGAGTTCAAAGAAGGTGATTTGGTCCTAGCCTATGATTCACGCTTTGGCAAGTTTCCTGGCAAGCTCCAACAGCGGTGGATGGGCCCCTATAAGGTACTTGCAGTCAACCCTAATGGCTCTGTCCAAATACAGACTGTTGATGCCTCTGATGATCCCTTTCTGATCAATGGATATCACCTGAAGAAGTACTTCCCTCCTTGGGGATCTTGACAATTACGGACACTTGATCTTTTCCCTCGTTGGTGCGGCATTGTACTTCTTATGATGCTACTTCTGATAGCCGTTCTTCAAACACTCCTGATGAAGTGGACGCAACCCTTTGTCCCCTCAAATCCCCCTTCCAGCCTTGATCTCTTATCCTCTATTTTCCACCAACATCAGTGGAGAGGTTGGTCTTGACATATGGTTTTTCTACCATTTTCTTGTTCAATATGAAGAGAAAAAAAAAAAGGAAAAAAAAAACATATCGGTCATGGGAGAAAAGGACTTAGGTCCTTGTCATGCCGACCTATTCTTCGGGAAAAGGTGGAAACACCCTCGGGAATAGGGGAAAACAAGAAAACGAAGAAAAAGGAAGAAAAAAAAACAAACAAACAAATCTGTTATGAGAAGAAAAGGAAGCAATTCCCTGTCATAGCAGGCCTCGTTCCAAGAAAAGGTGGTAAACACCCTTGGGTGGGAAGCTGGCTGTGGAAAAGGTGGTAACACCCAGCAGTCCAGAAAGTGGATTCATTAATTGATATCCCTCGGATCCAATTCCGAAGCTACCTCCCTTGGTACGCTGTGTCATGGGTCTCTTTGCAAAAGTGACTAACTGTCCTCTAGCAAACGACATCTTCCTATCCAACACAATGTTCGAATTTGATGGCTACCTCCCTGGGTACGCCTCCTCAACAACTGATGACGCGATCTTCATCGACAAACAATCGAGTGATGTGAGCTTTCATCCTAACCGGATGGGGAAGTGAGTATGGGCTGCCCTCCTGTATCTATCAACAGAGAGTGAGACAGAGGGTGGGGCGAGAGACCAGTCTTTTCCCTTCAAATCGAATGAGAGGTGAGAAGTGTGAATGAAGTGTTGCACGCACGGGATGGGCCTCTCAAAGCACAAAGCACAATTTGTTTCTGTGCACTGCACCATAAGGCTCCCTGGCCTTCCTTCTCGCACCGTATGCCGGCACAGGGCGGGATGCACAGTTGCACCATCAAATGCGCACAAGGCATACACTTTTGCACAAGTGACTGTGAGGATTACATCAATGGGTTTCAGGAAAAGGCTGCCCTCCTGTATCTATCAACAGAGAGTGAGACAGAGGGTGGGTTGAGTGTGACTGGAGTTTCTTCAATCATTTCTCGAGAGGTGAGATTGAGGGACGTTACGACACTTGGAGTCAGGTATGTTCCCGTTTCCCTATGCACCCACGGGATGGGTCTTTACCATCAACACAAGACACATCACCCTGTTCTGTGCACTGCACCATAAGGCTCCCTTGCCTTCCTTCTTGCACCTATGCCAGACGGGTTGGACGCACTAATGCACCGTCAATCGTGCACCCTGGCATACTCCTTCTGCACCATTCCCCCTTGTTGATTCCTCAACCGGGTATGAGTTACGGGTTTTAATCATTCTTTCTCGAGTGATATTAGTCATGGGGCGAGTGACTGTTCCTTCATTCCAATTGAGTGACTGTGAGTTGAGTGCAATATCCCTCATCATCGACGAATTTCCTGCGATTCCTTCCATCAGCTACCTCCCTGGGTGCTGCTGCGTGGTCCCTGCCATGACGAACGTGTGCCAAGAAGATGCCTTGGTCCCTCTAGCGCCGACAACAACTCTGGACGTGCCGTCGACACTCAACCTTGATTCTTGACGAAATGGGCCAAGTTTTTCTAACCCTACAACTTCTGTTTCTTAGTGATGTTCATGTTTTAAGTGTGGGGAAGTTAGTGGATGGTCTGTGGCATGGTCCTAGGTCCCTAATGTTCGGTTAACCCTATCCGTTAAGGTCTTAAGTGTGGGGACGCGTCCCTGCGCGTCTACATTGCATACTCATCTGCATATGCCTTATCTTGCTCATGCATGTATACCATGACTTGCTTTTACCTTCCTGGGGTCCCTTCCCACCCGCCCGGTTATGTTTCACCCACCCTTGGGACTGTTCCCTTGCAGTATTCCTTCATTCCCTGATTTTGAGGTCCTGCTATGTGAATGCACCCTACGTTCACTTAAATACAAATCCAACCTCATAGCCCTGTTTCTCCCATTGAACTGATCATTTTTCCTTTTTACCTACCCCTGTTCCGGTGCACGGTTTTTGAGTTATTAATTTTTGAAGCATTTTGCGCAATTTCGCCGGTTTTCCATGTGAACGCGCTTTTCTTGCTTCGGAACCGTGATCTGACGTCATAGCCCTACCAACCACTTTTCCCTTGACATTTTTCTTTTTTATTCCGCATCATTCTGATACATGGTTTGACCGTTATTAATTTTCCGGGGTTTTTAAGACTTTTTCGTGTGTATTTTTGACATTTTTCCATGTGAACCTGCCCTATTTGTATCGGAATTCCAATTTGACTTGACAGCCATGTCCCCTGTGCCTTCCCCTCCCTTTTTCCTTTTTCCTCCACCCTTTTTCGACTTCTCGATTTTTACTTATTAATTTTTAAATGACTTTTCGGGAGTATTTTTGGAGTTTTTCACATGTGAACCCCTCCTATTTCCGCCGGAACAACGTTTTAACGTGATCACCCTGTGCCACTCCTTCCTGCGGACATTTTTCCTTCTTATTGCATGTCATTCCGGTAAACGGTTCGTCCGATATTAATTTCCGATCCCATTTTTGGGTTTGTTTTTTGGGTTTTTCCCATGTGAACGCGTCTTACCTTAGTCGGAATTCTGCTTTGACAGGATAGGATTGTCGGGCACATCTTTTTGCCCAGTTTTCCTTTTTTCCGCACCTCATTCCGATGCACGGATCTTTCGATATTAATTTTTAAATTACATTTTTGGCTCGTTTTTTGTGTTTTTTGCACGTGAACGTCCTTTACCCCTCCCGGAACCCCCGTTCCGTATTTTTCCTGTTTCCCTCCCTGTCGTCCTGCCCACTTTTTGTTTTTACGCTATTTCGTTTTGACATCCGGATTGGGAGTTATTAATTTTTCTGTATTTTTGCGTTTTTTCTCGCACCCGTTTTGCGCGTGAACGCGCCCGTTTTCGACTTAACGCGTCTCCACGCGCCTCGGTCGTGTCCGCGTACCCCGTACTTTCATCCCCGCGTCATTTCAATCCCGTCACGGCAAATTTTTTTACCCCGCCCCGCGCACGTGCGCGGGACAGGGATCCGTCCCCTCTTGAACCCGCCCATCCTCCCTAGCCCCTGCTCACCCCCTCCTGCCCGCCCACCCATTTCATTATTATTATTATTATTATTTATTTTCTTTTTATTTTTGTTTTTTAAAAACAAACCCCCTCCCGCCTCAACCGTCTCTCTCTCTCTCTTTCTTTCTCTCTCTCCCTCTCTGCACGTACTCTTCCTCCCTTCTCTCCTCCTTCTTCCTTCTCCCTCTATCTCCACCATCTCTTTCTTCTCTCCCCTCTCCTCTCTCCACCATCTCTTTCTTCTCTCCCCTCTCCTCTCTCTTCCTTCTTCTTTCTTCTCTTTCCTCTCCCTTCTCTCTCCTCCTTCTCTCCTGCCCGCCATCCCTTCTTCTTCCTCCCCTCTTCCTCCCCTCTTCCTCCTTCTTCTTTCCCTCTTCCTCCTTCTTCTTTCCCTCTCCCTCCTCCTCTTCCTCCCCTTCTCCTTCCTCTCCTTGCCCAGAGCCGCCCGCCGCCGCTGTTGTCTGCTGCAGTGCCGCGCCGCCTCGTCGTCGCCAGAGCCGCCCGCAGCATCCCCGTCGCCGCCCTCTGCGCCGGACCGCCACGCTGTCGCCGTCGCCCGCCGCCGACGCCGCCGCAGCGCCCCCGCACTCTCCGCCTCCACCTCCCCTCCCTTCCACCTCCACCCTCCACCTAACCTAGGTTAGTAACCACCTAACCTAAGTTAGTCACTAACTAACCTAAGTTAATAACTAACCTAACTTAGTTAAAATTTAATTAACTAACTTAGTTAGTTAGAACTAACCTAGGTTGATTTCCATGACCACCATGACTAACCTAACTTAAGTTACTTAAGTAACCTAAGTAACTTAAGTAACTTAAGTGACTTAAGTGACTTGTGACTAATGTGACTTATGTGATTTATGTGATCAATGTGACTTACTTAATCACAACATTCATTTTTTCATAAAAAATTTTCAAAAAAATTTCTAACAATTCCTTCTGACTTTTGTTAATTTTTGGACCTTTGTCTGCTAGGAATTGCCTTTCCTATAATTTTAGAAAAATTCATCTTTCCTAAAATTACCCATAAATTGCCAAAAAAATAGGAAAAATCATTTAAAAATTGTAAAAACTTGTAAAAAATTCTAAAAACCTTCTAAAAAATTCCCCTCACCTCCCTTGCTCATTTTCCATTTATTCAAATAGATAAAAAATTACAACTAAAAATACAATAAAATAAATAAAAATAAAAACCCAACATCAATCAACTTAATACATCTGCTAAGGTGTTATTTGTTGTTTCATCAGTGCTTTTTGCTTTTCCTTTCCTGGGACTCTTCCGTGCGCATTCCTGCATTTCATACACACCCTGCCAGGTAGTTATTTTTTGTTATTTCTTTATTTATTTCCCCCCTTAATCACAATTAATTGTTAAAATAAACCCTTTAATCCACCCACCGTTTCCACGCGCATTCGCGCTAAATACACATT
The DNA here is from genome assembly GCF_053477565.2 of Lygodium microphyllum. Classification (NCBI taxonomy): domain Eukaryota; kingdom Viridiplantae; phylum Streptophyta; class Polypodiopsida; order Schizaeales; family Lygodiaceae; genus Lygodium; species Lygodium microphyllum. Next base: position 107,120,050 of record NC_141163.1, read on the forward strand.
TTTTTAAATTAAAATAAACCAGCCGTTCACTTCGCACGCGCTACGTGCGCTACAGAGGCACTCTAAAATTTTAAATTAAAATCAACCAGCCGTCACATGAGCACGCGCTGGCAAAAAAGTGCTCCACATCACTTTAATTATAATCAATGAATTGCATTTAGAGACCCAGTCGGGAATCGAAGTCCGGGAATCGTATAAAAGCACCGGTTTAACCTAATAATTGGTAAATACATTTGTAATAAGGAACCGCCGTTTTCTTATTAAGGTTTATCACCTAATAAAAATTCACCCATTTTTAATAATTGATTAAAATCAATCCTTCATTAAATTAAATCCCCCCTCACTGCACTTAATCCCTTTTTTAATGAAGCGTTTCGTGGGATGGGTATACGCAGTTCTTAGTGCTGTTTTCCATGGTCCAGTCTTGGTTCTATCACCAATGTCGTATTGATATGTGTTGGATATGGTATGGTTTTGGTTTCCTGTCTTTGTTACGGTTACGGGTACGGTATGTAGTTTTTTTTCTTTTATTGCCTGATACGGGGTTCAGGGTGTTTGTCTGATGCATCGCATGAAGCTTTCGGTCGCATTTGTCTTGAGGTCATGTCAAATTTTTTCTAGGATGTGGTTTGCTTGGGGTTAGTCGGTCGGGTCACGTTTGATTGGTAATTCTCTTATCCTTCATTTTTTGTCTGTTGGTTTGCAGGCATTCACCTTGATTGTCTGTGTTTGTGGTGTGTGTGTAACCATCTGAATGGCGCCTTCTCATGCTCCTCCCCCTATTCAATACGTTCCATTAGTTAGTAGGGATTACTCTTCCCTACTTACTTTTGAGCCTCTCACGAAGGCAGGGCTTGCTGCTTTTGTGGCCACTCCTTTTCCATTCCTTCCAGAGGATCCGTCCGTATGTGATGAGTTCCTGGCCTCTTACAGCAAGAAGACAGGAGTAGTCCAAGGCATGTCTATGACATTGACGTCTCGAGGCTTAGGGAAGGCTTTGTCCTTACCCTCCAAAGGGGAACCTTTTGTGACCACTCGACAGCTCTTCTCTAATGAAGAGATTCTCAAACTGTTGCAGAAACAAACAAGGGAAGTCCTTGATGTTAAGAAAGTGATAAACTCTTCAGGAGTTTCGTTTTCTATGATCACTGATCCCGTCTGGAAGACCATGTGCCAGTTCCTTCAGGACAGGTTTATGCCTGCCAAAACGCCATCCCACTATTTGTCCAAAGAACTTTTCACAGCTTCCAGGATGGTGCTAAAAGGAGTTGCCATTGATTGGAGCACATACCTCCTTACTAAGATGGATCAGCATTTTGTTAAAGTCACGAGGGGTAATATTACCAATGTTACCTATGGATCCTATTTGTCAGCCTTCTTGACCTATTCAGGTTTACAGAAGACTGTACCTCCGCCTCCTCCTTCAGATCCAGTACCACCTCCTCCACCTTCAGAAGAGTCAGCACCTATTGACATTGAGGATGATGATTCTCCGCCTCCCCTGGTCATACAGCACAAACGCTTGAAGAGGGTAGCGGACAAAGCCCCTGCTGTACTTCCCTCAGTGCCTATCCCTGCTACTTCTGGCAGTGAACTCCCTGGGTTTCTCACTTGCAATAACCTATTCAGGGCACATAGAGAAGGATCCTTGGAGATCTCAGTTCCTTCCCTGAACAGTCTCGTTTCAGGAGATGCCATTTCTTTCCTCTGCAAGGATATTCAAAGTTCCATTGAGTTGTCAGTGACAGCCTGTGTTCAGCAGCTGTACGCATCTTTCTATGAGGAGCTCATGCAGTCCAAAGACCAGTTGCATAAGGCAACATCTGAATTAGCTTCTACTAAGGATACCCTAGCAGATCTATTTAAGCAAATGGAACAGCAAACCCAACCGGTTGCCACTCAAAGTGATGAGATTTCTTCATTGAAGACCCAGTTACTAGAGGCTCAGTCACAGGTTACTAGCCTTTCAGCAGAGAAGGAGAGGATGTCCAACGAAGCGAAAGAATTCCAAGTTCAATTAGATGACAAGCTTTCAGCTTTACAAATGGCTAATGACACAGTGGCCAACCAAGCCTCCCAAATCCAGCAGTTGCAAGATCAGCTTGCGAAGTCCCGCTCTGTTCCTCCAAGCCCTCCTGTTTCATTATTTCCTTCTCTTTCACAGCAGGACTTGGCTGCATTACAAAGACATGCTACTTTGTGCCCTCTCTTCCAAGACAAAGTGGAAAGATTGCAGTCCAGAATGGACTTGTTATGGTCTACCTTTGAGCAGTTTCAGGACTTTGTCTTACCTGACCATTCTTTCTTTGTCCACTACCACTTACAGAAGCTGGTCTTCTATATGAAGCTTTCCACGATGGATTTACCTTTTCCAGAGGATGGCTGGAGTGGGGCTTGGTCTGCTGAGTTGTTGACAGAGGTAGTCAGAATGCTCTTTGAATTCTGTCACGCCAGACACCATGCTGATGTCATACATGTATCTCCGAGGAGATTTGTTAATTCCAGATGAGGTAGATATGGCATGGTATGTGGGGGATGTGGTCTTACAGGCTGTTCTCTATGTCAATCATTTGGAGTTGCGCATAGCTGATATGTTCCAGAGTTATTCCTCCAAAGTGGCTCATTGTCAGGATAATTCGTGGCATCCTATGATTGATTCGGTGGTCCTCAATCAAAGACAAAACACAGCTCCTACCTTTGTACAGAGTACTAACCAACTGAGGATGGATCTTTTAACTTATCTTTCCAACCATAATCCATTTGATGCTACTTTCTTTGATGCCTATCATCGACGATCTCTCTTGGGACCTTCTGTTCCTACCCTCCTTTATTACCAACAATTGGCTCACCGTTATGCTATCTATTTTTCCCTTTGTCAAACAAATTTCACAGTAATTTTACCACTTCTTTTCCAACCTTCCAATTTCCCTCAAATTCCTATTTTCACTTACTGTTCCTTTATTGAGGATAGGGTATTTTCCCCTTCTCCACCCTGTCCTTCACCCCTCATTAATGTACCCTCCACATTTCCTATTTATCAATTAACACCGTTCCTTAGTGATTCCTTACAAATTTCTGCCACTCCTTCTTTAACCTTTTCTTCATTTTATGATTTTTCCTATCCTTCCCTACATCCACTTTCCCTTATTCCATTACCCTCTCCTAGCACTTCCATATCTCAACCACCTCAGTTGGTTAGTGACTGTGCCGGTTTTGATACTCAGATTTCCAGAAGAAGGGGATGGAGTTCGGATGATTGCCTTACGGGACCGCAGATTAATTGGCCAGTAATTCCAGGGGAATGGACAGTTTCAAGTCAGGCTTATCAAAACTATGTTCATTTTGCCCAACAATATTCACAGTCTGCAGATCCCTCAGTGAGATTAACTGCTCACTTTGCTTGGTATCTGGCATATATGCATAGGCACTCTCATACTGATTCAAAGCCTATTCCAAAGTTGTGCATGAATGTCAATGTTAGCATTGATTCTCAACAGTTGGAGATACTGTATTTTCATGCCCTCTGTTTGCCTAGCAGATACTTGGTCCTGTTGGAAAGGATGTGTTGTCTCCAATTTTTCCAAAATCCTCCTAAAAACTTTGTAGATGAATCCTTATCTATGGATCGATTCAGACAACATCAATCTTTTAAGAGGGATCATCTTCATTGATACCTTTCCAATGTATGGTGCAAGCTTTTTAATGCCAAACTCTTCTTTTTGAAGAAGTCATTCAGATGGTTGGGTTGTGTATTAGTGTTTGTGTTGTGAGTTTATTTATGTCAAACGAACGTGGTGGTTTCCTATTGGATTTTGTGTACGAGCTATGTTTTGGAGATTTTTCGAGTTGGGGTCGTGGTTGGAGAGTTGAAGCTGATGCAAAAGAAGAAGAAGCAAACTCTTATATCCTTTACAAATTTGTGGTGATTTTTAGTTTGATAAGAGGTGTTAATGTGTGAAAGAGTTTTCCTTTCTTTGTATTTTTATATTAGAAACAGGTTATAAGTTGGGGTCGTGGTGGATGGATTCTTTGTGAGAAGATATTGAAGATCAAAGTGAAGCTTTTCCTTGAACTTGTATTCCCTTTTTCCTGGGTCGCGAGGACGCTTCCTTATTAAGTGTGGGGATATGTTGAGTGTTGAAATGACTTGTTTTTTGGCTGATTTTTGTTGTTTTTGAGAGCTGAATGGTTGATTTTAAGGGATGATTGATTGATTTGGAAGTGGTTTGAGAGTGTTTTAGATGATATTGATTGTGTTTTGGAAGATCATGATATTTGTTGATGGTTCTGTGATGTTTTGATAGGTTCTGATTGGTTCTGTATACCTTCTGTTTTGTTCTGTTTTGGTCTGTTTTTGTTCTGATTGTCTTCTGTAAGGAGGGATGGAGTATTGATTGATGAAGAATGAGATATTGGGAAAGTTTAGTGAATGGTTTGTGAGAGTTTTGAATGATTTGAGAGTGAGTTATGTAGTTCTGATGACCTTCTGTAACCTTCTGTAGGTCTTCTGTAGAGCTTCTGCTTCTGTACTGTTCTGTTCTGTTCTGTACTGTAACTGTACTGTAACTGTTCTGTAGACTGTTCTGTAAGTGTTCTGTGGAATGTATGTGTGACTTTGGGAAAGTTTTCTAGCCTTGGAAAGAGGTGAATACAAGTGCAAAAGAGCTGAAGGAAGTGGAAGAAGTAGCTGCTGAAGACTCAAGAGAAGACTAGAGTGAAGTGACAGTAGTGAGCTGTGAAGAGACACTGTAGTGGCTCTGGTGACCCTTCATATCAGACATACCTCTTGGGAGGGGTATCCACGACCTAAGAGTGATTATTGAGAGTAATTTTGAGAGATTGTAGTGAGGATATGATGTATTATTGATGGAGTGTGAGAGAGAGAGTCAGAGATAGCCAATTCTACAGAAACAGAGTGATTGTATATGAGAGATTGAGAGAGAAGACTATGAAGATATTGAAGATGAATACTATGTGATGTATTTCCAATTCAAGATGGTGTACTTCTTTGTTTTTTTTGTGATATTGATGGATTTTGTGAAGATATTGAAGAATATGGTTGATTCTATTAAAAACCGTGGGAGATTTACATGATGCTGCATGAAGATTTGTCATGCCTAGTGTTCTTTTCTTCATTGTGATCATATAAAATATGATAAACAAGCTTGTTGATGTTACAAGATAGATTTTCTTGCAAGAGAATTCCCTTTTCCTTGGTGTTCCTCTCGGGGTTCCAGGTCATAGCAGTTTGATTATACATACAAAGAATGGGATTCTGTACTGTGTAGGTCCCATCTAGCTGATTTAGAATCAACTGGGAATCCCCTTTTACTAACAATCGATGAATACCACCTTGTTTGGCAATATGCAGTCCTATAATCAAGGCTTTATACTCCGCCATATTGTTAGTGAATCCTACCTCGAGATAAGTAGCTAACTTCATCATCACTCTACGTCGGGGATCGCGGATTACTACTCCAACACTCCCTTTTTTATTAGGGCCCCTGGATGCTCCGTCAAAATATAATGTATACGTCCACAATGGGTTTACACAGCCTGCCATCACGAACTCCTCTATTCGTAATTATGATAGTCAAAGTTTAGCATGTTGAGAGGATGAACTGACGGCTCCATCCCACCTTCTTCATTGAACTCAACATGGATACTTGTCAACAGTCGTAAGCAGTGATGGCAGAAGACTTTGATCTCCCACACAAAGGTTCCGTCTTCTTGCTCAATCACTTTGTATCCTTTGCTCCACCAGATAAGTTTCCCCTGATGGTATCTCTGCTCCAAATATGGGTGCTCCAAATAAGGGATTAACCGACCCATCAACCAACTTTTAGCTCTTTTGCAGGTCTCAAATCATCCCTAGCATGGACCTGCAATGCATTTTCCATGTATTAGCATGCTTAGAAATAATAAGGTTTAATCTTATTAAGATTAACCTTATTTTTAAACTCTACTCCTTATAGATCAGCTAATAGAGCCGTAGACCTATTTTTCCCTAGCCTAACAATCTTGTAGGGGCCATCCCATTTAGGTTCCAGCTTCCTTGGAAATAGCTCCCTATGCACATCATAATACATAACTAATTGCCCTTTTTTAAAGGTACACTTCTTCGCTTTAAGGTCATGTAACTGCTTCATCTGACGTTTAGCTACCTCTTGGTGCAATAAGCTCTGCAATTGCAGCTCTTCCAGGTGGGCTATGGTTGTGAAACGTTCAAAAAGGGAATCCTCATCTCCCAGAGAGTGGTTAATTGCAAACCGTATGGTTGGCAACTCGATTTCAAGGGGTAACACACACTCTTCCACATAAACCAATTGAAATGAAGTATGGCTGGTAGCTTGCTTGAACATTGTATTATACACCCATACTGCCACATACAACTTCCTGTCCCAGTCTCGTTTCTTCTCAGAGACTATTTTAGACAAGATCCCCACAAGCTTTTTATTAGTACTTTCAACTTGCCCGTTTGCTTGCGGATTATAAGGGGTCATTTTATTGTGCTTGATTTTCCAAGCTTCAGTCAAGATTTTGATCACCTTATTCAAAAAATGGGTTCCACGGTCCGACATTAATTCTTTTGGTGGACCGAAACGGTAGATAATTTGCTCTAAAAGAAAACTTGCAGTCTCTTTTGCATTGTCCTGCCTCGTCACCCGCGCTTCTGACCATTTTGTGAAATAATCAGTGGTTACTATAATGTACCTCTTTTGAGTAGTAGACAACGGGGTGATAGGACCCACAAAATCAATGCCCCACTTCTCAAATGGAAGGATAGCCATGATAGGCATAAGTGGACGTTCCCTATTCTCTCGGCTGTCATGTCTTTAACAAGTATCACATCGCTTAACATACTCAAAGGAATCTTGGAAGATGGACGGCCACCAATATCCAGATCTTAAAGTTTTCTGCACCGTCAACCATCCAGCGAAGTGCCCTCCACATGCAGAGTCATGACACTCCTCCAAGATAAAAGGAACCTCGTCAGGCATCACACATCGGCAATAGATATCATCAACTCCCTACCGATATAGTGTTCCTACGATCAACGAAAACTTCAAAGCCTGTTGTTTGATTTTCCTCTTTTTTAACTTTGATAAACGAGCTCCCGTCTCTCCTATTGATAGATAATGTGTAATAGCAGCATACCAAGATGGGATAGAAGTTGTATCAATTTTAAACATTTCTGTAATGTCGCTTCCTTCAGCAAAGTCTCTTTCGGCTCCCCGAAATCCACAAGGCATTCCATAATACCATGTAACCTTGGTGGCTTACTCTTAATCTCATAATCGAACTCCTGCAAAGTGATTAACCACGTTGTCAACTGATCAGGCGCGGCTGTAGCTTGTTCATAAGCAATCTAAGCCCTTACGCCTTCGTATAGAAAACTACCTTTTCATAGAGGATATAGTGCCTGAATTTCTTAGTCCCAAAGACCATCGCAAGACACAACTTCTCCATGTAGGTATAGTTAATCTCTGAAATGCCCAACTTCTGACTAGCAAAAGCTATCGGATGATACCACTTTTCCTCCAAAATTTGGGCTAAACAACAGCTTATACTATGCATAGTAGCTTTGGAGTGCGCGGTGGACTCATAGCGACTATGACCTTGATCTTTTCAGGGTTAGTTGCTATCCCTACTGAACTGACCACATGGCCTAGCAATAGCCCATAAGGCACTCCAAAGACACACTTCTATGGGTTAAGAGCGATGCAAATTTGTCAGCAACGCTCAAAGTACTTTCTTAAAATAATCAACATCCTTTCCCTTACAGTGGCTACCCCCAGGTCATCAATAAATACTTTCAACTAATCTAGGGAGATGTCACCAAAGGTCTTGTCTGTTGTTTGTTGCCATGATCTAAGTGCATTGCACAAATCAAAGGCCATCACATGGTATGCAAAAGTACCAAAGACAGTAATAAAATTTGTTTTCAACTTGTCCTCTTTTGCAATTGCCATCTGGTTGTATCCCGCAAAGCAATCCATAAACGAATATATTTTCCTGCCTGCTAATTGATTCAAAATCTAGTCAATGAACAGCAACGGGTAGTAATCCTTAAATGTCTGCTTATTCAGCTCTCTGAAATCTACACATAATCGGATCTAGTTATTTTTCTTCTTCCTGATAACGGCTGGTGAGCACCATTATGTGTGTTGTACAAGAAAGATTAAACCAGCTTTCCTTAACTTCTGTAACTCCTCAAACAACCCGTCCCTCAATTCAAAAGGCATACGCCTTACCTTCTGATGCACAGGACGACTGCCTTCTTTTACAAGAATAGTATGAATAGCCAGGCTGGGAGGAATGCCTCTCAGCTCATCATAACTCCAAGCAAAGATGTCGTGAAATTCTTGAATCAAGGACACATAGTCCTCCCTTTTTGCTGAACTGAGCATGGAACCTAGTTTAATTGATTGTGAATGTTGAGTGTGGAAATGATTGGTTTTTTGGCTGTTTTTTGTTGTTTTTGTTGCTAAATGGTTGTTTTTGGTGGTTGATTGTTTGAGTTTGAAGATGTTTTGAAGTGTTTGGAGTGGTTTGAGTATGTTTGAAAGGGTTTATGTTGGTTTTTGATGAAATATGTTGTTCTAAAGAGTTTTGTAATTCTCTCTGTATGGTTCTGTAAGGCCTAATTTTCTTCTGTTTTGTTTTGTTTTGGTAGTTGACATGGTTAAATGGATGTTTTGAGAGATGATTGAAATGTGTGAAAAGTTTTATGAGAGATTGAATTGGTTTTGTTTTAGTTTTTATGATTTTTATGGGTTCTGTTGATCTTCTGTAAAGTTCTGTAGCTTCTGTGCTTCTGTATCTCTGTAGTCCTGTTGCTCTGTTGCTTTGTGGTTCTGTTCTGTTTGTTTCTGTTGAGTGTTATGATGGATGTATGGATGTTTTGGAAAGTTTTCTTGTCTTAGGAAAATGATGAATGGAAGCTCTATTCAAGTCAAAAGAAGTGAAGAAGTAGCTGATGAAGATTTAAAGAAGGTTACAGAAGGATAGTGACAGAAGACAGATCTCACAGGACACTATGAAGTCTCTGGTGCCCCTTCACATCAGACATACCTTTTGGGAGGTGTATCCACGACCTAATGAGGATTATTTTGAGTGATTTTAGTGAGGATATGCTGTACTATTGATAGAGAGAGAGAGAGAGAGAGTCAGAGATATTCAAATCTATGAAAACAATGTGATTGTATATGAGAGATTGAGAGACAGAACTATGAAGATATTGAAGATGAATAATATGTGATTGATTTCCATTCAAAGATGGTGTATTCCTTTGTGTTCTTTGTTCTATTGATGGATTTTGTGAAGATATTGAGGAATATGGTTGATTCTATCAAATTCATGGGAGAAAGCTACTATGATGCTGCGTGAAGAATTGTTGTTTTCTTTGTTTTGATGATCAAAAGAATGAAATAAAAGATTTTTGATGTTACAAGATAGATTTTCTTGCAAGAGAATTCCCTTTTCCTTGGTGTTTATCTTGGAGCTCCATGTTTTTGGTGCACAACTGGGGAAACTTGCCATCAACAAGCACCAGAAGAGGCTGAAAATGAAGGAAATGGCATTGCCAAGAAGAGAAGAATTCAATGGATGTTTGTAAAGTTTCTTCTTCCACTGAAGAGTTGGAATTTCTCATAATCAAAGCCACTTTCCACAGGAAGTTCATTCCACAATGGCGGAAACACATCACCATCATGATGCATGCTCTATGTGGTGGATTGTTTCCTCTTCTGGTTGAAGCAGTAAAAACTTGCATCTTGGTGGCAAACTGTTTGGGAACAAACTGAAGAGCAGAAACAGAGAGAATGACCATCCATGGAAGATTTGGCATTCATTGAGAAACTTCTAGACATCATCAAGTGGGAGATTGTGAAGAAGCTTCAGGAGTCTTGGTCTGTAGAGGTTCACGAAGACAAGAAGGAAAAGAGCTGGAATTTGTTCGTAGACACTCAACAGCAAGATACATGGGATGCTTCGTGTTCTGACAATCTTTTGTTTGTCCAATTGGCAACCCATTAGAAGTTGGTAAATAGAGTGTTCTTTACAACATACACTGTTGAAACCATCAAAAGCTGGCATTACTATGATGATGGCACCACCACAATGCTTAGACGTATGCATTTTAACACCTTCAGAACCGAATACCTTCCTCTGTGCAGTGGCATGAAAGCAAAATTCAGAGATGTTGAAGAGGAAGAAGTAGAAGAAATGTTGGCAAGAGAGTCCTCCAAAGACTGAAACCTTCTGTTATCCCTCTGTGGAGCACTAACAACATAGTGGAGCCAACCCCCTAATGAATGATGCAATAAAGAGGCAAGCGTTAGAAAGAGTCCAGAGGTACGTGAGAAGAGAGAAGGAAAAAATCAAAGCTGAGAATGTGCTAGCAGGAGAAGCCGCCTTTGACGCCCTTGTGGAACTCTTTATAGAAGTCCCAATGGCACATTAAGCCCTTCCTCCTCCTGCTGGAGGTCCACTTCCAAGCCACATCCGTCCTAGAAATATTGATGACAGGCCAGCGAATGTAATCCCGTTGCCAATTTTTAAGGGAGAGTACAATGAAGACCCCAATCTTCATGTAGCAGAGTTTATGGTAGCATGTGTGGCTAACAATGCCAGAACCCCTGAGCATTGGTTAGCAATATTCCCTACCACTTTCAAGGGCGCGGCGTTTCAGTGGTATGAGAGACAAGTAGCATGAACTTTTGGCAAATGGGATGACCTGAAGTTGGCCTTCCTCACTAAATTCAGACATTAAGGTTTTGAAGAGCGGATACAAGAGGAATTTATGAATTTAAGTCACTCCTCTAGAGAAAGAGTAGAAGCTTATGTCTCACGAATGGAATCCATCCTGAAGAGATGGACTAACCATAATCTAGATGATGGCATTCAGAAGGGAGTGTTTCTCAGAGGATTACAACCAGAAGTCCGTAAGTTTGTGGAGATGCAAAGACCAGCCACACTATAAGCTGCAACAGAAGGTGCAAGTCTGTACGATGAAGTGGAAGCTAGATTGGCGATGAATCCAGGAAGAGGAGTCCTACCTCCTCTGATGTCAGGAATGATGTACCCACCAAATGCAATCCCAGGGACTGTCCCCTACCCCTACCAACAAATGCCCCCAGTATCACAGTACAGTGAACCAAATCCACAGTGGCCATAGTCAATGCCTCAAATGATGGTTCAACCACAACAACAATGGTCCCAAACAATTTTCCCAATGCCAAATCGGTAGCAACACTGGAACCCTACCAACTGGAGCCAACAGCCAACAGTTCAAACAGGTGGTAAGTGTCATCAAGCAAGCCATTTAGCCACTGAATGTACACGAAAACCAACCATTCCTGGAGCCTTCTGTTCCTACTGTTTGCGGAAGAACCATATAGAGGATATTTGCTCTTTGAAGGAGATGCATGATAGAAGAAGGAAGGAAGAAGACGCAAGATTCTACTTGCTGGAATCCAAAATGACAACACATGATATTGGACCAAAGGCTAGGGAGTTTGGTCCTAATTTCGGACCCAGAAGTTTTCCATCCCAAAGTTACAGAGGAAGACAGTCTGGCAGTGGTCAGAGATCAGAAGTGGAGTGTTACAGATGCAGAGAAAAGGGACACATTTCACCAAATTGTCCAAATCCCAGAAGGTCAGTGGATTACAAGCCCTTATGCAGTTGATGCAAAGGAGAAGGCCACACTGCAAAAGACTGTCCAAGCCCAGCCCCAGTGAAAAACAGTGCTACTGATAATCCGTCCAAGTTCCAAGAGCCTACCTCCAATTTAGTGGAATTGGAAGTTGCTGCCATCACGTATGCAAAGAAGAAGGAACCACCTATCCAGAAAGAAAATAATCCTCCTACCAGAACAGTGAAGTTCAATCTTCCACCAGAAGAACAGAACAGAACAGAGCCTTACAGTGCCGTACAGAGTACTATAGTGCCACAAAGAGTCACAGAGAGAGTTCCAGAGACACGACTAGAGGTCCAGGAGATAGAAGAGGAGGAAGTGCCACAAGTGGCAAAAGAAGTCCCCATGATGCCCCTATTGGAAGGAAAAATGAAAATGAGAATGGGTGTTTTCCCATTCCCTAACCGGTTAGAGAAGCCAGTGGATCCTATTAAGGAATACAATCTGGTTAGAGATCTAGATACCTTTAGCCAAACCTCACATTCTGAAAATTGTTGATGTTGTCTCCCAGTTGCCGAAAAATGTTCAAAAGTATACTAACAAGAAGATGTGGATTAAGGATTGCTCCCTCAACAGCAACAAAGTCCAACAAAGCTCCAGAGCCTGTAAAAGAAGTGGATGTGGCTAACGCCTTCCTAGATCTGGGTACCCCAAAGATTGGTGTGTGGATAGAAGGCTGATTTATTGCAAACGCACTGATTGATGGTAGCTCATCAGTGAACATTATGACGAATGTGACAATGAAGGATCTAGGCCTACAAGGTATGCAAGCAACCCAATGGCTCATCAGACTAGCGGATCAGAGCAGAATCAAGCCTTTGGGCATTCTCCCATATGTGAAGACTACAGTGGCTGGAAAAGATTATTGGCTAACCTATCTGGTGGTGAAGCCAAACTCTTATGATACATCCTACCCCCTATTACTGGGCAGACCATGGCTTTTTGAAGCCAGAGCAAGGACGGATTGGTTCAAAGGAACCTTGATCTTGGGTAGAGGACCCAATAAAGTGATACTGAAGCTATATGGTGCTCAAAAAGGACATGGATCCACCTCCTTGGAATTATCTTCTGACTCCCCCAATGAGGCTACAGATGGAACATCAGCAGATGAAGATGCTGTCAAATAGATCCTTCCTAAGAAAATAGTGGCACAGTCCCTGACAGTGGGCACTGTAAGCCAACTTCCTCAAGATGCAAAGTCCTTGTCAATGGGAGAATACTTCCTACCTGAACCAGGAACGATTTCCGAAATCACTTCTGACAGTGAGATAGAAGCATAGATGTACTACTCTCCCTGTTACATGGCCATAGCAGAGCCAGACAGAGGCAGAAGGCAAAGCAAAGGACCTGTTCTTCTCTTACAGAATGCCTACAGAGTCAGAGCCGGAGTTTGAAGACGATGATGATGAATCTGAAGTAGGAGACTTTGAAATCGAGACAGAAGAAATCATTCCACCCACAGACGGCATAGATGAGGAGGGAGTTCCAGAAGCTTCAGAAGCAGATGACTCCATGCTGTGGGACAGAATGGCAATGGTACTCTTTGGATTGGTAAATGGATCTTTCCATAGGCAAAGCCTATATAAGAAGTGGATCAAGCAAAATAAGCCGTCTTTTATCGGTGGTTCTTGTCGCACCTATCCACACTTGTCAAGAAAGGATGATGATGATGCTCCTTGTCAACAAGTACCAGTCCCAAGGCCACAATAGAATTCTGAGAGCCCTTGTTTTGTAACATTCCTGGATGCATCCTCTGAAGAGGATTCCTCAAGCTCTAAGGTAATTAACATTCAAACCAAAACCGAGACAGCGCTGATCCCATTTCACCATTTCAAGGGGCAACCTAAGCCCTTACTGCAAGAAGATATTGGGTCTAGTGGGACATCAGAAGAGGACACCACCCCCTTTAAGGAGTTGGATTTGTACCCAGAAGCAATCCGTGGGACCTTCATCCATGAAGTAAAATGTGAAAGGCAGTTAACCTTTGTGGATGCAGATGGCACTGAACGCCATTTGAAGGTGGGTAGCAGCCTATCAGAAGAGGATTTGTCAACCTTGTACAACTTGTTGAAAGAGAATTTGGACGTGTTTGCATGGTCTTACAAAGACCTAAAGGGGATTGATCCCACAATATGTCAGCATCATATTGATTTGGAGCCTGATGCCAAGCCAGTATGGCAACGACAGAGGCGAATGAACCTGAATTATTCTACATTGGTGAAAGCAGAGCTGCTAAAGCTTCTAGAAGCCGAGTTCATCTATCCAGTGGCAAATAGTGAGTGGGTCTCACCCATCGTGGTTGTACCCAAGAAGAATGGAAAGCTTCGTATATGTGTGGATTTTTGCAAGTTGAATTCCAAGACCAAGAAGGATCACTTTCCTATCCCTTTCACAGACCAACTGTTGGACACAGTGGTGGCAGGACATGAGCTTTATTCCCTTCTGGATGGATTCAGTGGATACAAACGAAGTGTAGATAACAGAAGAAGATCAGTCCAAAACAACCTTCACCACCACAGAATGGGGGACCTACGCTTATCGAGTGATGTCGTTTGGACTCTGCAATGCCCCTGCTACTTTCAAGCGAGTCATGATGGCCGCATTCCAAAATCATCTGCACGAATTTATTGAGGTATATTTGGATGACTTCTGTGTCTATAGTTTGATCCGTGAACACTGGGGACGTTTGGAACAATGCTTTGACCGATGCCGGGAGTATGGGATCTCCCTCAACCCTGACAAATGCATCTTTGGAGTCTCTTCGGGAGTACTGTTGGGCCACATTGTCTCTGCACAAGGGATATCAACAGACCCTGCAAAGATCGAGAAGATCACAGCTCCGACAGCACCCACCAACCTCAAACAGTTGAGGGGATTCCTAGGCCATGTGGGTTACTACAGAAGGTTCGTTCATAGCCCATTTTGTAACAAATGAAACCTCCTTGCACAAGCCTCTAAGGAAAGATGCAGAGTTTATTTGGACGAAAGAATGTGACAAAGCCTTCAACACTCTGGAGCAGTGTCTGATTGAGGCACCCATTCTGCAACCTCCTGATTGGACGAAGGAGTTTCATATACACACTAATGCATCAATTGAAGGTCTAGGTGCAGTCCTATGTCAAAAGGGCCCCTCGAAACTAGATCAACCGATCTATTCGCAAGCCGAAAAGTCATTGATAGAGAGCGGAACTATACAGTGACAGAGCTGGAGTGCTTGGCAATGGTGTTTGCCCTAGAGAAGTTTCGCCACTACCTACTGTCTATCCACTTTAAATTTTATGTGGATCATGAGGCCCTGTCCTTCCTGATGAACAAAGCAGACGTGAAAGGACGAATGATGAGATGGCTCCTTCTATTCTAGGAGTTCGACTTTGAGGTAATTACCAAACTTGGTCATTCCCATGTTCTGGCTGATCATCTGTCACGTATCCCACAGACTGCAGACGAGGAGCAGGATGATCCAGACCTCCTTGATGCTTCCCTATTCCTGGTAGAAACTGTAACCCCCTGGTATGCAGACATTGCCAATCTGTTGGCAACCCAACTGTACCCTCCTGGCATTTCTAGTCGGGAAAGGAAGAACCTTATGTTAGAATCAGCCCCCTACACCCTGTTAGGCGGTGCACTATACAAGAAAGGCAAAGATGAAGTGCTCAAAAGATGTGTTGCAGGAGATGAGATTGGGATTGTTTTGAAGGCTTGCTATGACGAGCCATGTGGAGGTCACTTTGTA
Organism: Lygodium microphyllum; assembly: GCF_053477565.2. Lineage (NCBI taxonomy): Eukaryota > Viridiplantae > Streptophyta > Polypodiopsida > Schizaeales > Lygodiaceae > Lygodium > Lygodium microphyllum. The sequence goes on from NC_141163.1 coordinate 107,135,484, forward strand.
GGAGAAGCTACAGCCAGGAAGGCTTTTCTAACAGGTTACTGGTGGCCGACCCTCCACAAGGATGCTTATGACTACTGCAAGCAATGTGATGCTTGTCAGCGAATGGGGAAACCCACCAAAACAAGTGCCATGCCATTGCAACCTATCCTTCCTTTGAAGCCGTTCGAAAAGTGGGGCATCGAGTTCGTCGGCCCAATCGATCCTCCCACCAGATGGAAGTAGAACAAATACATCTTGGTATGTACGGATTATGTCACAAAGTGGTGTGAAGCTAAAGCCCTAAAGCGGGACGATGGTAACAGCATGGCCCTGTTCATATACGAGAATATCATCACCCATTTTGGCAGTCCCCTAGAGCTGATAAGTGACAGAGGCACTCATTTCATTAATAAAGTCATGGAAGAGTTGACAGAGCTGTATAAGATCCACCATCGCAAGTCCACTCCTTATTACCCCAGAGCCAATTGCCAAGTTGAAGTCACCAATCACATCCTCTGCTCGATCCTGAAAAGGACGATTGCTGCACATTGTCCTGATTGGGATGATCGACTTACAGAGGCCCTCTGGGTGTACAGAACCTCCCATAAAGCAGCAACAGGACAGACCCCTTTTCAGTTGGTGTATGGTACAGAAGTTATTTTCCCTGTTGAACTGGAATTGCTCTCTTTGCAAGTGGCTATCAAAGAGCGTTTGGGGGACGATGATTCATTGCAATGCCGTCTCTTGCACTTGGAATGTTTGGACGAAACTCGCAGGATGGCTCTACAGTGCATGGAAGCCACGCAAGCTCGACGTAAGGCTTACCATGACAGCTTTATCAAGCACAAGGAGTTCAGAGAAGGTGATTTGGTCCTAGCCTATGATTCACGATTTGGCAAGTTTCCTCGCAAGCTCCAATAGCGATGGATGGGCCCATATAAGGTACTTGTTGTCAACCCTAATGGCTTTGTCCAAGTGCAGACCGTTGATGCCTCTAATGATCCCTTCCTGATCAATGGATATCACCAGAAGAAGTACTTCCCTCCTTGGGGATCTTGACAATCACGGTCACCTGATCCTTTCCCCCGTTGGCGTGGCACTGTCACTCTTATGATGCTACTTCTGATAGTCGTTCTTCAGCCACTCCTGTTGAGGTGGACGCAACCCTCAGTCCCCTCAGCCCCACCTCCCGCCCCTGCTCTCTTATCCTCTATTTTCCACCAACGTCGGCAGTGGCAAGGTTGGTCCTCACAAATGGTATTTCGGCCATTCCCTTGCTTAATTCAAAAAAGAAAAAAATATATATATATCGGTCATGGGAGAAAAGGACTTCGGTCCCTGTCATGCCGACCTATTCTTCGAGAAAAGGTGGAGACACCCTCGGGAATAGGAGAAAAAAAAAACATGAACGAAGAAAAAAAAGAAAAAAAAGAAAAAAAACTGTTATGGGAGAAAATGAAGAAATTCCCTGTCATAGCAGGCCTCATTCCAAGAAAAGGTGGTTAACACCCTTGGGCGGGAAGCTAGCTGTGGAAAAGGTGGCAACACCCAGCAGTCCAAAAAGTGGATTCATCAATTGACATCCCCAGGATCCAGTTCCGAAGCTGCCTCCCTTGGTATGCTGTGTCCTGTGCCTTTCTGCATAGTGTTTGACAGTTCTCTAGCAGACGCCATGTCCTGTGTAACACAATGTTCGAGCTGATGGCTACCTCCCTGGGTATGCCTCTTCACTGACGACGCGATCTTCATCGACAAACAATTGAGTGATGCGAGCTTTCATCCTAACCGGATGGGGAAGTGAGTATGGTTGCCCTCTGTAACTATCAACAGAGAGTGAGACAGAGGGTAGGGCGAGTGACCAGTCTTTTCCCTTCAAATCAAATGAGAGGTGAGAAGTGTGAATGAAGTATTGTACGCACATGATGGGCCTCTCAATGCACAAAGCACGATTTGTTCTTGTGCACTGCACCATAAGGCTCCCTAGCCTTCCTCCTTGCACCATATGCCGGCACTGGGTGGGATGCACAATTGCACCATCAAATGCGCATAAGGCATACAACCTTTGCGCAAGTGACCGTGAGGATTACATCAATGGGTTTCAGGAAAGGGTTTCCCTTTGTATCTTTCAGCAGAGCATGAGACAGAGGGTGGTGGACTGAGTGTGACTGGAGTTTCTTCAATCAATTCTTGAGAGGTAAGGATTGAGGGACGTTACGACCCCTGACGCAAGGTATGTTCTCTTTTCCCTATGCACCCACGGGGTGGGTTTCTGCCATCATCACAGGACATGTCACCTTGTTCTGTACATTGCACTATAAGGCTCCCTTGCTTTCCTCCTTGCACCTATGCCAGACGGGTTGGACGCACTGATGCACCATCAACTGTGTACCTTGGCATACTCCCTCTGCACTATCCCCTTGTCAATTCCTAAACCGGGTGTGAGATATGGGTTTCAATCATTATTCATCGAGTGATGTTCGTAATGGGGCGAGTGACTGTTCTCTCATCCCATCTGAGTGCTATAAGCTGAGTGACTATCCTTCGTCAGCGACACCGACTCGACGCGATTCATCCACTAGCTACTTCCCTGGTTGATGTCGTGTGGTCCCTGCCACGAAGGACATGTGTTGTGAAGATACCTTGGTACCTCCTGCAGCCGACAACGACACAGGACGTGCCATCGACAGCCAACCTTAATTCTTAACAACATGGGCCAAGTTTTTCTAACCCTACACTTTTTGTTGTCAGTGATGTTCATGTTTTAAGTGTCGGGACGTTAGCGGATGGTCTGTCGTGTGGTATTAGGTCCCTGCTGCTCGGTCAACCCTATCCGTTAAGGTTTTAAGTGTGGGGACGCGTCCCTGCGCGTCTACCTTGCATACTGCCCTGCATATGCCTCACTTTGACCATACATGTATGCCATAACTTTCTGTTACACTCCTCGGTCCCTTCCCCACCCAGCCATCCACTGTCACCCCTCCCTTGGGGATGTTCCTCCATTTTCCTTTCTCCCTTATTTTGTTGTGTTTCCATGTGAACGCACCCTACGTTCCCCCAAATTCCAATCTAAACTTATAGCCGTGTTCATCCCTTTGAACTGTCCAATTTTCCTTTTTACCCACCCCTATTCTGATAAACGGTTTTTGAGTTATTAATTTTTGATGAATTTTGCATAAATTGGTCAGTTTTCCATGTGAACACGCTTTTCTTTCTTCCGACCCGTGATCTAACATCATAGCCCTACCAACCACTTTCCCCCTAACATTTTTCCTTTTTACTCCATGTCCTTCCGATGCACGGTTTGTCCAATATTAATTTTTGCGGTTTTTCGGGACCTTTTCGTGCATCTTTTTGACATTTTTCCATGTACACCTGCCTTGTTTGAATCGAAATTCCAATTTGACTTGATAGCCGTGTCCATCGCGCCTTTCCCTACATTTTTCATTTTTTCTCCCCCTATTTTGACTTGTGGATTTTTAATTATTAATTTTTAAAAGTATTTTTAAGTGTCTTTTTGGTGTTTTTGGCATGTGAATGCCTCTGAACCCTATCAAAATTGCATTTGAATGTGACAAACCTGTGCAACTCCGTCCCTTGCACAGTTGTCGTTTTTGTTTCCCCCTGTTCCGGTGAACCGATCTTTTGTTATTAATTTCCGACCTCGTTTTCGTGTGTCATTTTTACGTTTTTCCCATGTGAATGCACCCTATTACAGTCGAAACGGTGTTTTGATGAGATAGGGTTGTTGGGCGCGTTCTTTTGCACATTTTTCCTTCTTTCCGCCCTGCATTCCGGTGAGCGAATTTCTCGAAATTAATCCCCATATGTGTTTTCGGGACCGTTTTTCGTGTTTTTTGCATGTGCACGCCCTTTATTCCCCCCGGAACCCCTGTTGACCTTTTCCCCTATCTTCCCCCTGCCGCCTGATACATTTTTTGTTTTGACGCCATTTCGTTTCGACGATCGGATTGTGCGATATTAATTTTTCCTTATTTTTACGTGTTTCGCGCGACTCGTCTCGTGCGTGAACGCACGCATTTGCGGTTTTACGCGTCTTGCTACGCCCACTCATGTACATGTACCCCATGCCGACGTCCGGACGCCGTTCCAATCCTGCCACGGCAAATTTTTTTACCCTGCCCCGTGCATGCACACGAGACAAGGGCACGCCTTTCTTTTTATTAATTATTTTATTACTTTATTTATTAATTTATTAAACCCCCCTCCCGCGTCCGTTGCAACCACCTCCCCCCCTTCCCTCTTCTCTCTCCTTCTTTCTCTCTCTCTTCTTCTTCTTCGTTTTCTTCTTCTTTCTCTCTCCCCTTAACCCCCTCTCTCTCTCTCCCCTCCTTCTGCTTCCCTCCCTTCTTCTCCTCTTCTTCTTCTTCTTCTTCTTATTCTTCTTTCTCTCTCCCCCTAACCCCCTCTCTCTCTCTCCCCTCCTTCTGCTTCCCTCCCTTCTTCTTCTTTCTCTCTCCCCGTAACCCCCTCTCTCTCTCCCCTCCTGCTTCCCTCCATTCTTCTCCTCTTCCTCCTCCTTCCCTCCTCCTTCTCCCTCCTTCCTCCTCCCTTCATCGCCCTCTTCCTCTTCTCCTCCCTCCCCTCCTCCTTCCCCCACCTCCTCCCTTTATCCTCCTCCTCTTCCTCACCCCTCCCTCCTCTCCCCCCTCCACCCGCCGCCTGGGCCCTGCCACCTGCCGCCCATTCACCCTGCGACCCGTCGCCTAGGCCCTGCCACCGCGCCGCCTATTTGCCCTGCCACCCGCCTCCTCTCCTACTTCCTCCCCCGCCACCCATTAGCCCCGCCGTGCCACCCTTCTCCTTCCCTACTCCGCCACCCTTCGCCCTCCTCCTCTCCTACTTCCTCCCCCACCTCCTTCATATGCTCCTCCCGCTGGGCCTCCGCCCTCTCACCTCCCACCACCCTCCCATTCCCCCACATTCACACACAAATCCCCCCCTCCAAGCCCCCATTCCCACACACACACAAACCCCCCCCCCTCCAAGCCCCCATTCCCACACACACACAAACCCACAAATGAGCTGAAAAAATGAATTAAATCCGATCACCTTCTTTACACTTGATGCTCATGATTGGTTTCTGAAATTTCATGTCCACATCATTTTTTATAAAAAAACAAACAATACAACCAAACCAAACTAAAAAAATAAAAAAAAAAACAAAAACAAAAACAACCCACAAAACCAAATAATCATAATCTTAAATCCCAATCAATTCAAACCCCCAACATCTCCATTTTTTTTCTTTGGTCACACATCGCATTTGTTTTATTATTTCTTTTTGGTCAATGTGTTAGTTGTTTTTCCGTTTTCCTGTACGACAGGACGACTAGTCTTAGTCGGCCTTTTGTCAGTATTGTGGATTATCGATGGATTGCGTCTCTCCCTTTTCGAGGCCACCGTCTCAAACTTTGCAGACAGACCCACACATTGCCAGGTTTTTTCTCTTTTTCCCTCTCTCACGTTGCACCATAACACACATTTAAATTGTAATTAAAATCAATTGACCGTTGAACATACACAAAATTAATAGACTGCACTTCATAAAATTGTAATAAAAGGAACCCGAACGTTAATTGTAAAAGGAACCCCGCCGTTGCACGAGCATCTTTGTACCATAACCCACTTAATTTTTGTAAATTAAAACCCATTCACCAATGCACATGCACACGCGTTACAGACACCTTTCACTTGTAATAAAATGAACCCCCCGAAATCATGCATGTATGCACTCAAGTGCCACAGATCATGTAATTATAACAATGAACTGTATTAGTAGAGACTCAGTCAAGTAAAGTCGTGTCAAGTGTGAGAGGGGCTGGGTTACGTTTCTGACTCACCATGCATTAACGGATTAAATATTAATAATGAACTATGCTTAATTGATTATTTAAATAAAATGAGTCGTTAGTTTCACCCATCCACTTCACCACACTGTAAGACCCTGAACGTTTACGGGGATTGGGTTTTCTTGGTCAAAGATGTCGGTCATATCTGTTCATGTCTATTTTACTAGTCCGAGTCTGTGATTCTGTTTGGAGTCTGGTCAGTGTTTGGGTTACGGTATGTGTGACACTTTTGTTTTATTTTGTGTGCCTGATTACGGGGTTTTGGGTGTCTGTTTGTACTGCATATTCACCAAGCTTTCAGTCGCATATGTGCGTAGGTCATGTCGAATTTTCGATAGGATGTGGTTTGCTTGGTGTGGTTTAGTCCAGTCAGTCTTGTCCTAAATCTTTCTCTTGTCGATGGTCTCAGTGGTGGTTTTGTTTGTGGGTTTTGCAGGTTTTCTATTTGATTCTTGGTTTGTGAGTGTGGTTTTTGCTATAGTCTGAATGGCATCATCTTCTTCCTCTTCCCCTCCGATTGTGGTACAGCATGTTCCCCTTGCAGTCCATGATTATTCTCTCCTTCTAGAGGCGGATTGCATCCATTAGGGGAGTTTTGAGGTCTTGAAAATGCCTTTTAGGATGTGGAGAGAGAGTGCTCTAGACCAATAAGAGCAAAGCCTCCGTAACGAAACTTCTACTTAAAAGAAATTAAAAAATCATTTTACAAAAATATATAAATATGATAATATTACGAATTTGTATTTTTATTATGTATTTTTAGTCTCTTATATTCGCGATTATGATATCTTTTGCATTAATGGCATAGAGTCTCGGCTACTTTTATTTAATGATGTTTCTAGATTAATAATAATGACTGATGTAATCGAAATTCAAATTGGTGAAAAGCATGGCGCTCAGTTTTTTCCCTCCTTTTTTTTATTCCTCTATTGTTTTTCCCTCCGTTATGATAGTCTAGTCCTCTCTCTCTCTCTCTCTCTCTCTCTCTCTCTCTCTCTCTCTCTGTGTGTGTGTGTGTGTGCATGTATCTCTCTCTTCTACCATGGATACAAAAATTCGACCTTCAACAAGGCGTCCAAGCTCCCAAATCACATCCATATCACTGTTTAACTCATTCCAAACTGACGGAAGATGGATTCCTACTATCATTAGCAAAGGTAGTTGGATCACCATGCAACAAGCAAAACGTGGAAAAAGGCAAAGACATGAGAGCTCGTTTATCTCTGCTTGGAAGGGCAGAATCAGAGATTTTAAGCTTGGAGCAAATAAGAATAGTATCAAAGAGGTGTCAAGATTGTGGGAGAGAAGGAAGGAGTCTCACTTGTACCTTTCTTGCTTGCACAATGGGGGAAGACACACAAGGGTGGAGGCTGAAAATAGTTTTCCTCTTCTTAGTTGTGTAAGCCAAAAGAACTCTAGTACAAAGAAATAGAAGAACCCTATATATGGGTCAAAAACCAAACTCAACTAACTAAGGTGGCATACTAACTAAGCCACGAACTAGAGTAGATAAGGATAGCTATCATGTAGCTATTATTCATGGGCGGTGTACCAACCGCATCTGAACTGACAAGTCGGTGACATAAATACACAACGGTCACCCTTGCGTATCACGAGTGGAGCTCGATATCTCAACAAGAGATACTAGTGCAACATGTGTTCATGCATAAAGAGTTGTGTTTGAAACCTGGATCTTCAAAGCTTCCAATGCATAGACCAAATTGTAAGAATTTGATTCTTAAAGTTTTTCCTTTCTTAAACATGGTTTAGGTTTTTCCATTATAATATTTGTTTGTCTTGTAGATGTCTATCCCTCTAATCTTGAGGAATGGCAACCAGTGGAATCTATTATTGATGTTATTGATGTTATACATGGTTCAATTGGAGAAGAAATGTATAGAGGTAGAAAGAAGATAGAGCTTGTAGAGAATGGAATATTCTTTTACGACCGTTCTTATGTTATTCCTATGCGGCATTGCCAATGGGGATCAATAAAACTCCTTCCTTTGCTAGATTTTCCAAGCTTTGAGTGGCCTTTGCCAAGTCCAGCTACTAGTGAGGGCTATAGATGTAAGATATTTTTTGAGATCCAGAAAGCACTAAAATCTAATATCTCAAGTAGGCTAAGCAAAGTTACTTTATTTATACCTATTAATATATTTATTGATTTCTTCTCTAATATGGAGATAAGAATAACAAAAACCATGCTTTCAGTGAAGAGACTAACATATGATCATATCATACAATTTGTTGATGAAGGATGGGATACAAGGACAGAAGGAAAAATTATATGTAAGATAGATCAAGACTCTATAGCTTGTAAATATATGATTGCTACTCAAAATTTTATCCTTAGCTTTTACTATAGTCGATGGCATTTTGTTGGTAGTAGTCTAGTTGCTTTAGACCAGAATCTTAATGATTTCAGCAAGGATCCTATTGTGCATCTTGATATTTGGTTCAACAAGGATATTATTGCAATCTTAAAGATCAGAAAATCATGTACGATACATCAAGTGAGGATGGATTTACAAAATGAAGACATTGAACTACCATGCTCCTTTGTATTCCAACTTGACAAGAAATGAGTAAGTTTTCACATCATATTATATCTACTTAGATGTATATCAAGATCTCACTTTCTAACTAACAAACATTTGTAATTTATTTTTTGCAAATATCGAAAAGGAGAGAAAATAAAATACACTGCAATGACATTCAAGAAAAGATATCTTTACTATCAATATAAAATACATGTACGAATTTTGTAGCAGATGTCTATCTGCAATCTCTATGAGATATACAAGGGCTGAAGGGCAAATTTCTATATATGAAGGCCTACAAGGCGATATGGCAAAGCTATTTCTTTTTTGGAGAACTATCATTTCTAGGAGTCATTTTGCATTTCTTTGATGTCTTGGGTATAGAAGGTGTTGAAGTTGTGGATTTGCCTTCCGTGGTTATAGGCACCGCATCTCCTTCATGGTGCAAATCCCCACCAATCTCTGTTGTTGGTTGTATACAATTGACCATCATATACTTCAAGAGCTTTGCTCTGATGTACCAAACATGCTCAGATGTATAGCAATCCTTCAAAAAATTTCACACATTTATAGAAAAAAGAGTTTTAGTTCATTATTGTTCTTACAATAGACTATATTTTTATCATCAATGGACTATTTGCAATTAATATCTATCTTAAAGTTTAGCATCTTTCATATTACCTTTACATGTTTATCATCATTAAGATAAACAAAGTTAACCATTCTTCTAGCATTTGCAATCACCCTCCAGCCACAAGAATGGCTATCATCCTGATGGGGACACTACAACCACCAACACAAAGTAAAACTATAAAGAGGACGAATTGTAGTTCATAGAATAAACTCATGTTTCAATTATTTTAATGAATAACTTACCGCAACTTGTCTATATTGCATTGTTGCAAGCAAATCAGATGGCATAGGGGGTCTTTTCTCTAGCTCTTCAATTAATCTTTTGGCACCTCTGTATATAAAATATGTTAAAATTTAGAGTACTTACAAAAAAAAGAATTGAAATATCAAGGAGCCCTTGGATAATATAACTTACAATTTAGCATTTCCATGGCTTCCTTTCATAGAGTTGATTAAAAAGCATTGCTTATCCACAAGGTCTATTGCAATCAAGCTCCAATGAGAACTAAAAGCAATCATATATCAACAAATTAGTAGGATAAAATCTCAAAAACTCTAATAGAATATTGAATCACTTACTTTTCATTATATGGAATTATAAGCAGCTCCAAAGTATCGAAGTCAATCAAATTGAGCTAGTGCTCAATAAAACTTGCATCAAGCTCATTCCTCATAAAGAATGAGATAGATGGATCAAAAACCTCAATTTTTTGTTGTATATCCAAAGGAAACTCATGCATTATACACCTAGAAAAGGCATAGAAATAGTGAGTATAAACAAGAAAAATCTTATTGCTAAAAAAATATCAAAAAGTATAAGGAATTATGGATGGACATACCTTAGGCCAGCAAGAATAAGACTGTCATTTACTTCTCTTCTTTTATCCTTAAGAATCTGAACACATGCAACATCAAAGGAGATAACCTCAGTTCTTTTGCCTAAGTCACCAGGTAAGAAACAAAACACACTAAATCCTTTTGGATTAGATGCTTCAAGAAGGGTGGCTAGCTCATTTTCAAAGGACTCTAGTTGCTCTATTTCCCTTTCTTCAACCCTTTGCCTCCTATACCCTCTCCATTTATCTGCTTGTTCCTCTTTAGCCTTCTCCTCTTTTTCATGTTGCCTTGTATCCTTCTCATGGGTGACATCCTCAACCCTGACACCAGAATCATCTTTCTTTCTTCTAGCTGGGGGCACATTAAGGATATTAAATATCTTCATATCAATGAGGAGAATCGGCTCAAGGACCTTTGAAAATCTATATCTTAGCCTCCTAAGAATTACCATGTCCTTGTCCATGAGTGTGAGCCTATGAGCATGAGCAGCACAAATGTAGGCATCTTGGAAAAACTCAATTAGAAAATCCTCTGTGGCTTCTTGTATACAATTAAGAGTTGTTCTTGTCCATCTGAAACTATCCAAACTATATCTGTCACAAATTTCCCTGATAAGCCTCTAAAAAGACAACTTTGGAATTGCATTGTCAAGAGCATTTACTACCTTCCTAATCTCCCTTAGGCACCTGACATTTTGAGAAAACCTTCTCCTTGGCTTTGATTTTCTAGAGAGCTTCTGAGGCTTTGAAGACTGATGAATCTTTGATGCTAAATCCCTAGGATCAATCTTCTCTTTTCTTGCTGTTGCCTTAGTCCTAGCCATCTGCCAAAAAAACATATGTTACTTCTTCTCCAGCATGTAAAGCAAAACGCGAGTCCCAGACAAGAGTTATCTATGCTGCATGGCATTTTCTCGTATCAGCTGAATTTTTCTGGAGCTGTCTAGTGAAACGTGAGTGTCAAGCAAGGCGCCTCCTTGCAGCTGCTTCTTTTCGCGTTTCACCGAACTTGTTGTCCATTGTGTCCAGTGAAACGCGAATTTAAGCCAGGAAACCTGCTTGAAGTACCTTATTTTCGTGTTTCACTGGACAGCTCATGAATAGCATAAAATTTGACAAAACCAAGAAAAAAGAGCTTTGATCCAAGGAAAGCTTTTAAGATTACTTAAAATATCCACAGAATTAGGGAGGAAATTTGAAGATTTTCTTAAATATCCACAATATTAAGGAATGCTTTCACTGTGGAAAAAATTCTTTTGTAGTGGTCTAGAACTAATAATAACATAAAGGATTAAGGAAAAATATCAAAACAATGCATTGAATAGAGCTTGTTATTGAAAAGCAAGATGCAGAAATCATACCTTCTTTTTAGCTTGTTCTTCACAATCTCAGCCTAAAGATGACAATATGCTTGAAGGTTTGCTTTGTTGGGAAAGCAGTGAAATGGTTGGAGATTGGAAGGAAATGCTTGGAGACTGGAAGAAACACCAAAAACAAAGATGGAGTAGCGATGAAATGCGATGAAAGGTGAAGGCGGTGAATTTGCATGGACTCAACGTTCTTCGCAAAGTGTTAATAACACACGTGTGACGTACTCTTGCTTATCGGAATTTTTTATTTACTTGAAAAATGGTTATTTAACACACGTGTGACGTATTTTTGGAAAAAGAGAATGCGCACGTCTTCTAAGGAGTTTATTACGATGTGTTAAGTCAGACACGTGTACACGTATTTTTCCATTATTACACAAACTTTTTCATTGGAACTATCACCACATGCTTAACGGTCGATATAAAAGCATTTCAAACCCATTTCTCCGACATTGCCTTTTTCTCTGCCAAAATTTCATCTCGACTTCCCTTCAAGGTCCCTGCATCCTGTGTGGAGAGCAGTTCAACAATCTTTGATAGGTAACAAATTTTTTTATTACAAGCATTTTAACAAAATAAAATTGATTAATATAGAAATAATGTTTTATAACACTTGAACAATTAAAGATGCTATGTGCTTTCTATCTTTCAAAAGTAGCATAGCTTTTCCAAAAATGATTATATCATCAATTTGTGTGTTTCCATAGAATTTATTTATTGTTCATGTTTTTTTTCTTCATTTGCAATTTTTGACCATTGAAACGCGAGACAATGTCTCTGTTGATGATATTTTGCTTAGTATCGCGTTTCACCGCCACATATTAGAATAATTTTTGTCTTCAAGCTAGTGTCCGATGAAACGCGATTTCTTCATAGGCATTTGCCTTACACACTTGAATTTTCGTGTTTCACCGGTCAACTAAAAAAATTCTCCTGTTTTGATTTTTTTGTCTTGGAAAATCAATGTTGGGGCCTCTTTCCATGATATCATCTTGTTTTATTGGATATTGGTTCTATTCTGCTTTTTTTTTTCAGGGATAAATATTTTTCTGGTCAAGATGACAAAGAGGAAGCTATCTCTGGAAGGAATGGATGAGGAGGAGATAATTGAGACATCTGATGATAGGCTCTTTGATTTTTTACACACCACTGGAAATTCTTCCAAGTTTTGCTATATCAGGGAAATTTTCAATGTTCCTTTTGATTTGAAGGAGTTATTGGAGGATCTTGATGATAAACTTAAGGAGTACAGATGTTTTTATGATAGACATGTGCAATGTTTGGAAGTCAATGGATTTGTTCATTATAGTGATGTCATGGGAGCCACCAATACATCCAGGTCAACTTTGCTCGGCAGGTTCAACCTCATTGATGAGGAATTCAGAAAGAAAGAAACATGTTGCCCTTTCCACAGGTACCAACACCAATGCCTTTTGATCCACAAGGACGTTGGATTTATTGTGTATCTTCAGTACATGGAAAATTCTTCTCCAGATATAGACCAACAGAGAAAGCTAGAGGATATTGCAAGTATGGATAAGGAGGTCGAAGAGAAGGAGGAGATGTTCCAAGAAGATGTTGAGAATCAACTTGTCCAAGGTTTTGATGTAGGTTTATTCAAGAGTGACAATATCACAATGGTGGAAGAAAAGGAGATTGAGTCAAGTGCACAAGTTGATGAAGAAGGTCCTCTTGCCTGTGTTCCAACATTTCCCACTTATCTTATCAACAAGAAGAGATATGTGTTGCTAAATGATATTCAACATCTTTTTGATCTTAGAGAAGATTATTGCTTTGCAATCCTTGCATGTTGGGGCAAAAATGACATGAATTTTATAGGTTATGAACAAGAACCACTAGCAAGTCTTGATGTTGAGGGAGAGAATTTCCAAGATAGCTCTATAGCCTTACATACATGTATTAATCAGATCATAGAATACGAAAAGGGGGGGCTACCTACAGAAGAAGAGTTCTTGCAGGTCCAGAAGAAACTTCATATTGATGATGTAGGGTATGAAGAGAGATTGAAGTCTCCATCAGATGAGAAGCCCAAGAGTTCAATAAATCTTTATGATGATAGTCTTCTTGAAGAAGATGAACACCCTAAGGTATGAAATATAATTCGAAGTTACCCATTGAGTTTATGTTAGACTTTATTATGCATTATAGATAAATATCTTATATCTTGTACTGTTGTGGTTTGTTCTATAGATTGAGATTGAAGATCTGGACAACTTTCTTGGAAGGGCCAAGGGCTCTAGGCCAATGACCCTTGGAAAAAATCAAAGCCTTGGCCATTATATTGGAAACTTAAACAATCAAACAATTGTAATATATCATAGTAGATTGTCAAGCTCTCCAAGTCTACCAATGATGGCTTTGAGAGCTATCTCAAAGGTAATTGGATCTCAAGTTTTCAGCAGAGGTTTGGACAAGATCATTTTGGTGGAGAAGGAAGAAGCCATAAGAGTTTTTGGCTTTATGCCGGGATACAGTGGATCTAGAGCTGGATATTTTGGAGTTCTTGGCTCCTATTTGCTCTCTTATGTAGGAGATAGTAAGAATTTGAAGCTTCTTCCAGGCTATCGGAAACAAGAGTTTTTGAAATACAGAGGTCTTATTGAGTGGGATGAAACAAAAGATTCCTCTAGAGGCCCTGTCGAGCTACCTGAAACCAAGGACTCCTCTGAAGGCCCTGTTGAGGTGCCTGAAACTAAGGACTCTTCTGCAACACAATCAGACTAGAAGATGCGAAAGATTAAGGGTTTCTTGAAACCCATCTTTTCCCAACTCTTTGTTTGGTTTGTAACCATTCTGTAAATCTTTGCTTTGCGCAAGAATTTAAATATCTATATTTTCTTCTTTGGGTAACAATTTGTATAGTCCTTGCTAAAGATGATGTATTGCTTGATGTGGTTGTATCTTTAAGCTTGAATTTATGCCAAATTTATCGATAGAACCATTGAAAGACCTCTAATAAACTGTTGGCTTTGTGTCTTCCACCTCCATGTCTTGTATGTCTGAAATATTTTGTTCTTGCTTGATAATGTGATTTTTCCATACCTTGGGTTGACCAGATAGATAGAGATCCATATTGTTTAATAAAGTATGGAGCATGGTTGTATAGAATATGCTACATAGTCAACAAATAAGGAAAGTTATTAAAAAACATTATATGAGTTCAACAATGAAGAAACAAACATATACAAACTTCTTACCATATAGTGAGTAAAGTGTTGATCACCCCAAGCTTCTGTCATCGCCTTTTTGAAAAGGTTCAATTGGTTTTTAAAGTCTTTGAGATCATCATCATTCCATTCAGTCTTATCACAATAAAAAAACACTTTGTCTAGTGTTTCCCAAACTTTAGCTTTTCTATTTCGAGCTTGTCCATTATCAGTGTGATCCTTAACTACATTATGTAGGGATTTCCACTGATTGAATTTAATAGTTAAGCCACCATTTCTCGAGTTTATCTTGCCAAGTCTCCCATGAAAGCCTAGAAACCTTCTAGCCTTCACTCCACCAATAGATGGTTTTTTTGGGACACAATTACCATCCTTAGACTTTTGAAGATCTGGTTCAATAACAACATTGCCACCATGCAAACCAATTGCAGAGAGAACTTTTTCAACCTTTGTTATAGCATCTGTTCTAGTTGATAATGGCTTCAACTTCCATGCAAATCCTATATAGAGATGAACAAGCTTTTCGATTATCCTGCAAAGTGCATGAAGTGTACAAATATGGGCATTCGCTAAAGGAATGTCCAAGACTGGTTTGAACTATGGATCTTTATTGTGCCTAGAGGGAGCTCTATTCCAATTGCTTGAGTTTAACTCTACAGCTGGTGACATGCAGTATAAGCAAGGAGATCTCGAGTTAGCTCCCTTTGATACATTATACATACATTTGAGTGTCTTTAGGTCACCAGCTATGTGCCACTCAATCCTGTAGTTCCCTAATCCTTCAACAAATAGCTCTTCTCATGCTTGTTGCCTTTGAATAACATTAGGTATTGATGTTTGATGAAAAACCCAATATAGTATATCAAAATTCTCAGTATCTATCTCAAATGCTCCTAGCCACCAGATGTTATATTCAGATTGAACACTAAATGATATTGAGTGATTGCAATGACTTGATGAAAGTGCTCTATTCATCAAGGTGATAGAGATTCTCTCCAATTTTTTACATTTTAGAATCTCATTTTCATCAAGTTTAATCACAAATCTAGCCACTCCCTGTGCCTACTGACAAGTCATAAAATTTGATCATTAAGCATTGTAGGGTGGGCAAGTCAAGGAAAATATTGTTAAATTCATTGAATGTAACCTCTTTTTCTTACCCTTGAAGCTAGCCTTGATATGAAAAGGCTCACCTAGAATCTCCATCACTTTGTTATTAACTCTCTGTCTGATAGTCCTAACCACAAATGGTTTTGGAAGTATGCAATTGTGTACCTGTCCTTGCTTCATATTTGATTGTAAAAGTTGGAAAAGTTGCATATAAGCATCTCGACTGATACCAATACTATCCAGTGTCTTCTGTACCAACTCAAAATCCAAAGAATGATCCTTCACAAATGACTCCAAGCATTGTTCTTTGCCTTTTTAAATTTCTTCTTCTCCAAAATATCCTTTGAAACCACTGAAGGAAGAAGATGATAATAAAACTGAGCTGCTTGTAAAGAATCTCTTTCACTTGCATTTGGTTGTAGAAGAGATCTAAGCAAAATTAACATCACAATTGGTCGATTTCAAAGGCCTAATAAAGTTTGCTTTTGTTGATAAGCTTTGATACGCTTTTCCAATGAATGAATTTTTTGTTGACAATCCTCTAGCTTCTGCAACAACTCTATATTGTGTTTCATCAAAAGATGATTCTCTAGTCCAAGGATATCCTTTTCTGCAACAAGATTAAGTGTATAACCTAAAAATCCATTGTAGCTATCACCGATAAACCTCATTAATGACGAGCTATTATAGAAAGGAGGAGTGCTATTTCTGCTAGGATCTTTGGGATATTGCTTTCCATCTAACCAAAGATCAATATTCTTATTTCCTTTAAACCTCAGTATATGTTTCATAGACTCTATAACCGTGATAGATTTTGTTCTCTTTCTTATCGGTTCATACTCACTGTCCAACTCAATATGAAGATGATAGAGAGGTCTTTTATGAGAGCTACAGAGATCATTAGATGATTGATCCATAGCTGAGTTACAGAGATCATTAGGTGATTGATCCATAGCTAAGGATATGATTAGAAGCAAGAACGAAAACAAAGAAGAGACTAATAAGGAGGAGAAAAAAAGAAGAGAGAAACGATGGAGAAACGATGGAGGGAGGCAATCGAGTATCCACCAAAATTCAAATTGAATATTACTTTTCACTTTAATGAGGAGAGGTAAGATCTTCATTATGACAACCTTGCCAACTTTATGGCGACCTAGATTTCTAGGTTTGATGTGACCACGAGAATATCACGACAATGACTTATTAATGAATTTTGATATTTTAACTTGCCAAAATATAAACCTTTTAAAAATTTTATAAAATGATTTTATTTCGTAAATTGTTTTCTCTCTCTAGGATCTCTTACAGGGCATTTTCAAGACCTCAAAACTCCCCTAATGCGACGTGCAAGCCTCAGACCATTTGTTGCTCTTACATTGCCATCGGTAGATGAGAAGCTTTGTTACTCCTTCTTGGCTTCTTATAAAAACCAGTCTGGCCTGGTTTATAACTGTACCTTCTGCTTATCTACAACTAATATCCATGAAGCACTGTGCTTGCCCCTTTTTGCTTCCTTTGTGCCCAGCGGTAACCAGTTACTTACTGCTGAAGAGATAGTTACGCTCTTGAAGAAGGAAACTTCTACCCCCTTGCTTCTCAATCAACTTATTAACAGTTCAGGGGTCTCTATTGCTCCTATCTCTTCTCCAGTATGGAAGCAGTTATGTCAGTTCCTCCAAGACCGATTTATGACGAGTAAGTCAGCCTCTAAGTATCTTTCCAAGGAACTGTTCACAGCTTCTGTGAAGATCCTAGAGGGTGTTAAGTTCAACTGGGCAAGCTTCTTACTCTCCAAGATGGATCAAAATTTCGAGCGTGTACGGAAGGGTCAGATCATTAATGTTTCCTATGGTGCGTTCTTACAGAGCATTATCACTTTTGCACCTCCTCCTGGTGGTGTGCCAGTGCCTGATTCTGTTCCTTTACCGCCGCAGCCTCCACCATCAGTTCCTTCCCCTCCACCTATGCAACCAAATTCAGAAGATGAGGAGTCCCCTATTATATTTTCTCACAAGAAACGCCTTCGTACAAAGTGTCCTTCCAGCCCTCTTGTACTTGCTTCCCCTGTACCTGCACATGTTCCTGCTGTGTCTGGTAACGCCCTTCCTTCTTTCCTCTCCTATCCTAATTTATTTTCAGCCCAAAAGGAAGGACAATTTGATCAGCTGATGCCTTCATCCTTACATACTATATTATCTGGACCTATGCTTTCACAGCTAGTTTCAAATGTCCAGTCCACTCTGGAAACCTCCCTTACCTCTTATCTTCAGACAATGTATACCAGTGTTTATACTTCCTTGCAAGACAAGGTGGATTCCTTAACTAGTCAGTTGACTAAGGCATTGGAGGATTTGTCTGCAGAAAGGGCTACACTCGGTGATATTAATACTCAAATGACTGCTGCCACATCCTTAATGGATTCCCAGAAGGCAACTACCCAAGAGTTAGAATTTAAGGTTGCTAAGTTGGAAGAGGAGAATGCATCCTTGCAGCTTGAGAAAAATTCTGCCCTTGAGGAAATGGTCACTTTGGCTAGTAAACTTGGTACTAGTGAAGGTCAATTGCAGCACTCTTAGGCAACTATAGAGTCCCAACAGAAAGTTATTGAAGAATTTAACCAAAAAGTGGCCGTTCTTTCTGTTCCTCGTCCAACTCCTATCGTCCCTTCAGTCATATCTTCCAAAGGAGAGCTTAATCAGTTGCACCATAAAGCTAAATTATGTGATGGGTTCTCCGCTAAAGTGGAACGCCTTCAGTAGAGGATGAATTCTGTGCATGAAGATTTTACCCACTATACTGAATTGGTGTCACCTCCTCCATCCTTTTGGATCAAATATAATCAGCAGAGGTTTGCCTTGTATATCTCCTTAAGCAATGTGGATTTGGAACCTCCATAGGATGGGTGGTCAAATCTTTGGTTTGTGGGTCTCTTGAGAGCAGTTTTTGATAGATTTGTGGATGAGTTGGTTTCCCATGAGGTTCCGTTATTATCTTTCATGTATCTTGTCGAACATCTACAAATTCCTGATGAAGAGGACTTGAATGTTTATGTGGGGGATGTCATCTTACAAGCAGTCATGTATGTGCACTCACTTGAGCTCTTGCTAGCAGATAGTTTGAAGTATTATCATGAGCAGACGTCTTGGTGTAAGGGGCATGCTTGGCATTCACCTTTGGAGGCTAACGCTTTGGAACCTCGTTGTCTTCGGAGTGTTTTCCATAAATTTGATATCCAGCCATTACAATCTCAGTTGTTGAGCTTTATTGCTGATCATTCGTTATTTACTGATTCCTTTTTCCAGGACCTTAATTTCCGTTGTTCTATCTATCCTTTGGATCCTAGTGATATCCTTTCTTATTCTCTTATGGCGTATCGTTTCCCTTTTTATATTTCCCTTCTTTCCTCAAGTCTTGATACCATTCTGCTTTTATCTTTTACTCCTTCTAGATTTCCTCATATCCCTGTTTTTACTATCTATCCTTTTATTGCTGATCCTACATCATCACCTATCCCTTCTGAACCTCCACCTTCTATTCCTCCTATTCCTTCTGTTTTCTCAGTGGATTCCCTTCGTACCTTTTTGTTGAATTCTCCATCTTTGCCATCTTCCTTATCCCTTCATTTGCCTTCCTTTTATGATTTATATTATCCTCCTTTACAATGTTCTCCTCTTATTCCATTGCCCCCTTCATTTGATTATATCAATCTTCCTCCCCAGTCAGTGCTGGATACTCCAGGATATGACAGTGGCATACTTCGTCGAAGACAATGGACGCTACATGATTGTGTGACAAGACCGGTATTTAACTAGCCTCTCATTCCAGGGTCTTGAGATACATCTGCAGCATGTTCGAACTCTTACCTTCATTTTGCCAAAGTGCATGCTACTTTTGAGGATACCACTGTTCGCATTGCAGCTCATTTTTGTTGGTATCTTGCTTTCATGCATCAGCAGTCAAAGCTGAATACTCGAAAGAGTATCCCTCAGTTGCTCATCAATCCAATTGTAGACGTGATTGTTGCTCAGATGGATGTTCTGTACTACTTTGCACAGGCCTTCCCTACCAGGTTCCTCATCTTACTGGAAAGGATGTGTTGCTTACAGTTCCTCTAGAATGTGCCTTAGCATTTTGTTGATGAGAGTAAAGCTTTGGAGCATTTAAAGCTTAGTATGGAGTTTAAGAAGAAACACCTTCATCCTACTTAGCAATGGAGCTTTTTCCTCATTGTATCATTCCTCCTTTATTAATGGAAAATTTTTTTTTGCTCTCCAATTTTTGGGGATCCATGCCATTCAGACTATATTTATATATGGGTATTTTTTTGTATTGGGTGATGTTTTTTTCAATTGTGTGGAGCTGATGAAGATGAAGCTGTGAAGATTGATGCAATTGGTTATCACATGGTTGCAGTTGTAGATTTGGATGCAAAACTCTTATATCCTTTAATAGTTTGAGTTATTTTGGTTTTTATAATATAACACAATATTAGTGAGTTTGGGAATCTCCCAATTTCCATTTTTTGAATATCAAAAAGGTGGCCCCCGAATAACATGCCAATAAGTTTCTCAAAACCATATGATGTGACCTATCATTGGAAAGTTCTTGAAAAATGGAACCTATTGAGCTATAGAGCGCTCGATTTGGAGTTATAGTGTTCAAGTTATGAAAAATCCAAAGATTTGACCATGTGTCCCAAACTTATGGGAAATTCCCATATTCCCCAATATGGTGTTATATTGGAATGGTTTTTTTTTTTGTGTTATTGGTTTTCCTTTCATATGTGTTTCAGATCCAGGCTATGAAGCTGATATGTTGTGGTCGTGATCAAAGTGGGTGATTTATGCTGAATTGAAGATTCTTTTTAGCAGATCATAGAGCTTTTATTCTTCCATTTTCTTAGGTCGCGAGGATGCTTCCTTATTAAGTGTGGGGATATATTGAGTGTGGAAATGATTGGTTTTTGGGCTGATTTTTTGTTGTTTTTGTTGCTAAATGGTTGTTTTTTGTGGTTGATTTTTTGAGTTTGAAGATGTTTTGAAGCGTTTGGAGTGGTTTGAGTATGTTTGAAAGGGTTTATGTTGGTTTTTGATGAAATATGTTGTTCTAAAGAGTTCTGTAATTCTCTCTGTATGGTTCTGTAAGGCCTGATTTTCTTCTGTTTTGTTATGTTTTGTTTCTGTTTTGGTAGTTGAGATAGTTGAATGGATGTTTTGAGAGATGATTGAAATGTGTGAAAAGATTTATGCGAGATTGAATTGGTTTTGTTTTAGTTTTTATGATTTTTATGGGTTCTGTTGATCTTCTGTAAAGTTTTGTAGCTTCTGTGCTTCTATAGCTCTGTAGTCCTGTTGCTCTGTTGCTCTGTGGTTCTGTTCTATTTGTTTCTGTTGAGTGTTATGATGGATGTATGGCTATTTTGGGAAGTGTTCTTGTCTTAGGAAAAGGATGAATGGAAGCTCTATTCAAGTCAAAAGAAGTGAAGAAGTAGCTGATGAAGATTTACAGAAGGTTACAGAAGGACAGTGACAGAAGACAGATCTCGCAGGACACTATGAAGTCTCTGGTGCCCCTTCACATCTGACATGCCTTTTGGGAGGT
This sequence comes from Lygodium microphyllum, assembly GCF_053477565.2. NCBI lineage: Eukaryota > Viridiplantae > Streptophyta > Polypodiopsida > Schizaeales > Lygodiaceae > Lygodium > Lygodium microphyllum. The sequence goes on from NC_141163.1 coordinate 107,156,614, forward strand.
GTATCCACGACCTAATGAGGATTATTGTGAGTGATTATTGAGTGATTGTAGTGAGGATATGATGTACTATTGATAGAGAGAGAGAGAGAGAGAGAGTCAGAGATAATCAAATCTATGAAAACAGTGTGATTGTATATGAGAGATTGAGAGACAGAACTATGAAGATATTGAAGATGAATAATATGTGATTGATTTCCATTCAAAGATGGTGTATTCCTTTGTGTTCTTTGTTCTATTGATGGATTTTGTGAAGATATTGAGGAATATGGTTGATTCTATCAAATCCGTGGGAGAAAGCTACTATGATGCTGCGTGAAGAATTGCTATTTTCTTTGTTTTGATGATCAAAAGAATGAAATAAAAGCTTGTTGGATGTTACAAGATAGATTTTCTTGCAAGAGAATTCCCTTTTCCTTGGTGTTTCTCTTGGAGCTCCAGTGAATCATTCAGCGTGCCAAGGTCCAACTCAATCACATCCGCATCTCTTATCCTATCATGCGGCTCTATCGGCTCATTTAGAGTTATCTGATAAATAGCCTCTATAGTGGACCCCTCTTTAGATTCATCACTGGACGATGTCTCACTACCAAATGGATCATCTACTGTTTCTAATTCAATAGAAGATAAAGGAGCTCTCTCACTCTGAGGAGACTCAGAGTAAGCATCGACTATCACTCGATTAGCACCTCTACCTAGAATCACTGGACCAGTGGGTATATCGACTTGACAGTCTGTTCATAAGATCCAAGGCCTACCTAGCAAGACTCGATAGCTAGGACGTCCTGCAAATCTTATCACCCTAAAGTCCAAGAAGCATTCTACACTTGCCACTGTAACATGGACCTTAGTAACGCAACCTTCTGGTTGTCTCAGACTATCATCAGCCATTCTAAGAAGGGTGGAGTTGTCTTTTTGGATGCCTAGACCTAGCCTCTCCATCAACTCTGAACTCATGATATTGACGGAGGATCTAGTGTCGACAATGGCATGTTCCACCAATATTCCATCCACATAAGCTGGAACCCTAGGGCAATTCTATTCAGCAGCGTCAAACCAATCTTCCCCTACTCGTGCTATGCCCAAAGGTTCTACAATATACCCAATACGTAGGATCTTCTTAAATTCCTTGCGTACTCTTGGATATAATTTGATCAATTGCAAGAGGTTCACATCTGGTTTGACTTCGCAAAGAGAACTTGCTAAATCAAGTCATGATAGGTAGCCAGAGCTCTCTTTTCTCGCCACACCATTCTCTCTTTTGGTCTTTGGACTGGTTTTGGTGCCTCTTTCTTAGCTCTTGCCTTCTTTCTTGGCACTTCTTCATCCTTCTTAGGGTTGCCTTTCTTGTCAACCGGCCTTAGCGGTCCCCCTTCTATGCTAGGATTCTGGACTTGCATCCCCTTATTCCCTTGTTTAGGGTTTCCCTCAACCGGTTTTGTATTATCTTTGTCAACCTCTTTAGCCTTTTGGCCTCTTGTCATGGCTCTTAAGTTAGAGGTTTCAGCATCATTGACTCGTACAGCCTCAATAAGGCTGACTCCGTTGCCTTGTGGCACCTCTTCTATAGTTGTTTTTCTCCTCTGCAATATTTGTCTGGGTGCATCATTCTGCTGCAAGTTATTTCCTTGCGCTCTATGATTCACTGGGCCCAGCTGTTTACTCCCTTGTTGGAGAGAACTAATCTTACTCCAACAGGTTGCAGCTAAATGGCCCACCTTCCCACAAATGTCACATTTCACATTTGGACAGTTTCTGGGGAAGTGCTGCCCACCACACCACTTACAACTGAATCTTGAGGGTCCATCCTCTTCAAGGTGTCGACTCCCTATCAGATTTTGTTGCTTCTTCAAGAAATTAACGTCGACAGCTATTTGTCGATATTGTTCAGAAATCATATCGGTATAATGCTTCATCATATCCTTAACTTCACCAAGGACATTAGATGCACTCGACTCATAGCCTCGATCGTCGACCCGTTGTTCCATTGGCCTAACAATCTGATTTGGCATTGGTTGTTGACTCACACAAACAACATTAGAATTCGTAACTTGGCCTCCAACATTTGGTGGAGCCAACTAACTTGCCATAGGCATAGTCACACTAGGAGGAGCTGGCAGCAAATGTACATTTTGAACCATACTTCCTCTCCCATTAGGGTTAGTCATAGGCATCCCTTGACTTCCATTCGTCAATGATGGATTGCCGCCAGGTACTAAACCCCCATTAACATTCATTCGAGAGGAGTAGGCCGTTTGTAATCATGCTTCTACTCCCTCTGCCCGCATAATAGCGCTGTCTATATCTGCCAAGGCCACACTGCTCAATTGTACTTGGATATTAAAATCCAACCCATGCAAAAAGTATTGTAATTGGGCAGCCGACGGAATGGGAATGTAAGTTTGTAACTTACGAAACACTTCCTTCAGCTTCTTGGCATATGCTTTCACATTCTCATGAGGGTCCTGGCGCATTACATTCAAGACCCGCAACCAATATTGGCCACCTCTTTCAGGGGCATATTCTCCTCGGAAAGCTGCATAAAATTGATCAATTGTGGTTATGGTTCCAAACTCTATGTTGTGATACCATACCACAGCCATTCCTTTTAACGTCATATTAAAGAACATCATGAGATGTCCCTCGTCTTGGATGCGATAATTGAACATCAATCTTTGGAGCTCACAAATGTGAAATTCTGCATCCTCTTCCGCTAACCCATTAAAAATGGGCAAGGGAACTCCTAAGGCTGGTAAATCCGGCGTCCCTGTAGGAATTGCAATGGGTTGTGCCATGGCGACAATCGGATTAACAATAGGAGCTTGAACGGGTGAATTCACCCCCCCACTTGAAGTGGGTAGACTTGGTGGAGGAGAGGAAAAACTTACGCTTCCTCCTGCACCTAACAGACTATGTGGAGCAGTTGGGTTACTAAGACCACTGCCCCTTATACGTACCGGGCTACTCCTTTGAGGAGAATAATGACTTACTATCTCTAACCACCGCCTAGCCCTCTCAGCACGTTCTGCTTTTTGGATTTTGGCTTGACGATCCTTCTCAAAGGACATAAACCAACTTCCTTTTAGGTCCCTAGAAACCCTAGATCCGAAAACCACCACTTATAGGCGGCTCCCGGCAGACGCACCACTAATAAGGCCTAAAATGGGCCGGCACTAGAGGGCTTTCACAATTGATGGACTCCAAAGGAAGTGGAAACATTTAACTATTCTATGTTTACAAGAGACTGCAAAGGACTTCATCATAGACTTTACGAATGATGTTTACATTGATGTTGCCCATGCACATAGGTTCACACTGATGAACAAGGACTTCAATATGGTGAGTGGGCTTAGGCATAGGTTTGACAAAGTGTGGAAGCCGATGTGGAGCACTGATTATAAAGCCTTTAAGATTCTCAATGTTTCCCCAAAGTTGAGAAAGATGATAAAGCCTATCATTGAATATGTTAGTTACTTATATCCAACTGGAATTGTAGCTTCCTCAGAGATAGACTACGATGGAGGAGGAAATCAAAGAGGAGGTTGAAAGTGAGGATGTTATTTGCAACAGGAAAATTGATTTTCTTGGCCCAATTAACTATGAGAGGATGGGAAAAGTTATTTAGCTGATAGATTGTGAATGTCTCTTGAGATGTAGATAAAGAGGATAAGCTTAGCATATCGTCAAAAGGCAAGAGTATGCTAGAGAAGAAAGTTGTACATCTATCAATTTTTTTTGTTTATTGTTGTCTTAAGTGAGGTTTGTTGTTGATTTTATTAACTTTTTCAAAGTTCCTTGCACTTTCATTCTCTTAGTTTGGGTTTTTTCCTTATACATGTGGCAGACATTGCTTCTCTCACAATGAAATCGCAAGGCACATTTTCATTATTGATCCACTTCTCTCAATGATCTTTTTTCAAAGTTTAGTTCAAATATTGTAGGATTCCTTAGGTTTTTTTTATAGTGCCATGTATGTATGTATATATGTATGTATAGTATATTGAAAGGTAAATAAATCCCTACATAGTTACTTTGGATGATTTTTTTCATATTTATTGCTAACTAATGTTTTCTTTACAATGGTCATTGCAGTCTAATCTACTTTGATATTCTTACTCAAGAGGTTATACTTATAAATTCTCTTTCAAGAATTCATGGCATGGAAAAAATGAATCATTAATAGTCTTCTCTTAATTTCTAGATTTATTGCAAGTAGTCTTTACTATTTTCTAACAAGATTTCACTTCTAGTGTTGCTAGACTTATTTCCATGCCACTTTTGAAGATATTGTTAACTTTCAAAGACCTTTCAAGTTTCTCCTTTAAGAGGTGACACTACAAAATGATGCACACAGTTGTTGCAGATGAAGAGTCATCTGGGATATTTGCAGGACTATAGATTCAAAGTTGTTGAACATCAATGGAGTAAATTTAAGTCTTTAGTCTTTTAGTTAAGTTATAATTCTCTTGTGTTCTCAACTGAGTTATTGTGCACTTTATTTCAATGCAAAGATTACCCTAAGTCATATATGTGGTGGATAAGGGAGAGGTTTATTGAGGTAATTTTGGATAGGTAATCATACCAGTACACTATGACTCCCCTCTTCCTCCTAAATCTTCCAAAGGCAAAGCCAAGGGGCATGTGCGAGCTACAAGTAGTAAGGGCACTGCCAAGATAACCATCAAAAAGCCTTTTATTGCCTCTATAAAGAAAGGTAAGCACACAACCAAATCAACCACCAATAAGACTTTTGTTTCCTCCACAAATAAAGGCATATTGAATCTTTCTCCTTTGAAGTTTGATCCATCTCCTCTAAAGCCCCAAGAGAAGAGGATGCCTGCAAAATTCAAATTCTTCCAGTAACTAAGAAAATAGCCTACATTGAGGAAACTAGTGGTGATGAATGAAAGTGATGAACATGAACCCTTGCCAAAGAAGAGAAAATTTTAATAGAAGGAGAAACTTAAGATCAAAAGGACAACTAGCCTTGTATTTTTTTATTTATACATTTGCACTATAATTACATTGACTTTGTACATTTGTACTTCAATTTTGTAACTCACATATAATAAAATTTTTGGATCTTGCTCATGGGAGTTCTCTACAATGCTTATGGGTATCTATTAAAGAATACCCTTGGCAATAATATCTATGAGAGAGCACAGCCAATGTGCAAAGAAGGAAACTCATAGAGAATTTCAATGAACTCAAAATGAATGTCAACAAGGCTAATGAAAATACACTAGGCACCAAGAAAAATATTCAAATGCATCTCAAAAGTTACAAAATTGATAATATTAATTGCATCTCATTTTTATCTCGTGTTTTGTTAGCTTTTATTAGCTTTATGAGCTTTGGAACTACCAAAAGATGTTAGATCTCATAGATTTTGGCCAAAAAGGAGAAAAATCCATAAGTTATCTCTAAAAAAAGAGGAGACAAGAATACCATATTCTTATACACACTATGGTGAGACAGATTCTAGTTATTGTGACAGATTCTATTGAGCCCCTTAATTATTATAAGGAGCACATGCATAGAGGTGATAGTCATTCTTGGGAGAGGGCCATGTAATCAAAGTACTCATTGTTAAAAAAACCATACATGGGATTTGGTTCCTTTACCCAATGTAAAATATGCATTATTATGCAAGTGGGTATACCAGTTGAACCCCTATATGCCCCAAGCTAGCATACAAGGCTTGATTGGTTGCTAAGGGTTTTAAGCAGAAGCATGGTATTGAGTTTAATAAGGCCTTTTCTCTTGTAGTCAAGATGACTACCCTACATTTAGTATTGGCCTTGGTTGCTCAATCAGATATGGATCTCTATCAATTGGTATTAAGATGGATTTCTTACTACATGGAGGCTTGCATGATGAGATTTATATGCACCAGTAGCCTAAGGGCTTTCAAATAAAGGGTGGGGAACACCTAGTGTGCAAGCTAAGAAAGAGCCTTTATGGTCTTAAGCAAGAACCTAGGGAATGATATCATAATTTTGATGCATTTATGCAATCACAGTCTTACTCCCATAGTGATATGGATTCATGTCTCTAAACAAAGAAGGTTCGTGATGGTAGTCTTATTATCTTGGTACTTTATGTGGATACTATATTGATTGTTGGGAGAGCTCATGATGAGTTGGATGCTTTGAAAACTCAACTCAAGAAGAGCTTTGAGATAAAGGACATGGAGCAAGCCTCACATATTCTTGGGATGTGTATCACACATGATCACTCTCGAGGGCTCCTTTACTTTTCACAAAAGGAGTACATACATAAGATCCTTGAGCGCTTCCATATATAGGATATTAAGCCTATTGATTGTCCTTTACATTTCCATGTGAAGGTTGATCAAGTAGATTGTTTCCACTCAAATGAGTAGAAGGATGAGATAGCCAAGTTCCCTTATGCATTTGTAGTGGGTATTGATATATATCATGATAGCCACTCATCCAAACAAAACATTTGCAATGGGAGTTATGAAATGTTATATGGATACACCTAGCCAATGACATTAGGATGCCATGAAGGGTATCATGAGATACTTGAAAGGAAATATAGATATGAACATTTGCTATGGTGGTCAGGATACTACAATTGTGGGTTATACTGACTCCGACTCTGACTATGTAGGACATATAGATAGTAAGAAGACCATCTCTAGTATGTCTTCACTTTGTTGGACGGGCTATCTCTTAGATGCCTACGATGCAAAATTCCATAGCCTTATCTACTACTGAGGTAAAGTATGTTGTTACTAGTGAGGCTTGCAAGGAGGCCCTATGGTTAGGCCATACCTTGGTATTACTATTACTCCTACATTGCATTCGGATTCTATGAGTGCTATTTAGTTAGCTAAAAATCCAAAATTCCATGCAAAGACAAAACACATTGAGGTGCCCTATTTGTAACGTGTCCACATGTTCACTTGTACGACACGTCTTAGTAGCCCATCGGGAAGAGAGTCCAGAAAGCGCCGCCCGGCACTCCCACGGAATGGCAAGGGGTTTGCAATCTAGGTCTTCCCGAGTATGTTACGAAGCGGAAGCATTACAGCCGTTCCCACTTAGGACCGACCTGAATCAGGGTTTTCCTAGTGGTCAACAAATTCCTAGAACGGTAGCTAGCGTCCGAACTACTTTACACAGAAACGTCAGGGTCGAAGCGGATTCATGCTGCACTTGGTTCAAGGAGAATGGGAAACGAGAGGGATGCAAAGCTCGACCTCTCTGCCCGTAAGGCATAGTCCTATTCAGTTCCCCTAAAACAGCATAAATCGGGACTCTAGTACCCATGGCCACATCCACCACACTTTCCTCAAGTTGCTTTAGTTATCTAATTGCCTACCACATAGAAAAACAATGTCAAACAAGTTCCTTTTCAACAATTGAACTTATTTATCAGTCTTTGGAATACATCATATAATCCAAGCCGAAGGCTAATCCATAATTCGCCCGAAGGCTAATCCATAATTTACCCGAAGGCAATTCCAACAATCCTCAGGGATTGCTATTCCAAGCTTCCACCCGTAGACTAGTATGCGGGCCTCAAGATCCAATCTCGAGTCACATCGACCTCTTGTGCAGGACCCGGAGGCAAGGGATTTACGGCCAGAGCCCCCCTTGGCACCCAAGCGTCCTCCTACTCCAAGTAGCACCCACAAAGAGACCTTTCGCGGCGAGTTCGGTCCACGTACCCAGCGCGGCTAACAACCCCCTTGTATAGTGTCAAGTAGATAGTCGGGGGTAATTGATGCTGCCTCTCCCTCTAGGCCTTCAACCTGAAGCATTAATTATTTTTCCAGCTTTAGTTCATTGAGCAAAGAAGTACAAATAGTACTCCTAACTGTACAAACAATGCTCCTAACTGTACAAACACAATCAATCCAGTGGTTGTTTGTTTGGCCAACTGCTAAGGTATATTCCTTCTCTTTGAATGCATCCAGCATTCGATTCGGGATTAATTGCGACTTGGCAAATCCCCAAGGGTTTTGTAAGCTGTGTTGCTAGTTTACTCTTTTCCCTTGGGCTAGGGTTGATACCATGTTAACCCAAATTAACAAATACCTTAGGTTTCCTTATATTAAGGTCAATAAATCCTGGGCAACCTCATCGCCCTAACTTGATTTGGTCAATTGCTTGCTAGGCAATTCCTAATTTCCTTGACTTGACAAATCAGCCTCACAGAAGGGTGATGTAACAGGATGACTACTCATCCTCTTGCAAATTAAACTTGTGCTTAGAACCTGCCAGTCTTGTTCCAAGGAGTGGCAAATCTATCTTGTGATTTAAACACAAAGCCATGTGATGTTGCAACTTGTTGCATGAGACAAGTGTCGCACCTAACTTGTGGGATCATTTCTCCCATCAAATGGCGTTCCTTGGTCAAGAATATGTTTGGTCAAGATGTAGGGTTTGGGATGTCCTCTTGACCCAACTCAACCCTAACCTTAGTAGGCCGACAATATTTGGCCCTAGGGTTTCTAAATACAAACGAAAGTCTAGTATTTGGTCAATTGAACCTTAGGATAAAACCCTAGATCGTTGTTGCATAGGCGTTTAGCCAACCCTAACATTCCGTGAATGTAGGTAGGTTCCTTGGGAATTGGAAATCTTGACTTGTCATCCCAAGTGCGATACTAGGTAGAATTTTTAACATAACTAAACCCTACCTAGCACTTTGAGGTGTTCATCGTACTAACTATTTATGCTTTTATGAATCCCATGTGGGTTATGCCATTACAAGCGATTTACCTAAATCGATCTAATTGTCTTGCGACAAGAGGTGATCTTTTCTTAGAGACGCTAATATTTTTCCTTAAATATGTAAATAATTGCAAGATATAACATTCCATACAAGTATGCGATTCATAGACTTTTTCCTTCTATGCAACTATAAGATTTACAATGACCATTTCTTTTTCCTTGCCTAAGCTAGAATGATTGACAATTTAGGGCTACTCGTATAAACCCTACGTTTATTTATATCAAGAACTATGCCCATAAACCCTTCGTTTTAATGGAATTGAAATCATGCTTTAATATGAAATGCATCCTTTTCTAAAACAACTTCGATAAAAGAAGTCCATGCATGAATACGAGGGGACCATTATTGATTTAATTTGTCCTTCAGCACTTAACTCAACCTCGGATGTAATTTTCACCGCATGTAATTTACAAGGTACATAAATCCTTTTCATGCAATGCAACTACTTGGACAACATCTAATGGACATCAATGATTATTTCCCACAAATCACAACTAGGAAATCATTACCTAAGTGCATTATGCATTGTTCTTTTTCACGAGGAAAATAAGGATGATTTAGACAAATCCACCTTTTAACCTACGCAATAGGATTGCAACGTGGAAGTGCAAGCAATTTCAAATGCACATCATGCAATTAAATCTTTGAGAATCGGACGATCAATTAAAATTTCCAAGTGTAATTAAACTTGCCTACAATAATTGGACATGCCTAGTGCATTGTTTTCATGCGGAATCAATTTTTTAGAACCTGGGCATTGAGATTCGGGGTGTTGTCCACACGCGAACTTGGAGTAGAAGCTCCCGCATATGCGCCTCACGTCTTTTGTTTGGGGGCCATTTCATGAATCAAATCCCGGTTCAACAACTTCTTCTTGGGTCCTTTACGTGTTACGAATCATCTCCGACCGAGTTCTACTCCTCTGTGCAGAACACGGCCCTTATAGAATGCGGTTTTAAGAAACCCGAGATGGTGTGGATGAACAAGGCTTATGGAAGCCTTGTTTTAGAAGCTTCTAAAGAAGCTTCCAAATTTCTACGACAGAAAACGTGACGTGGAGAGAGAAAGTGGATGATGGAGGAGATGATGATGAGGATAATGATGATAATGATGCTGACGATGATGATGGTGGAGGTGGCATGGTGGCAGTGGCCTAGCACGGCAGCAGCGTGGCGTGGCAGCTCTTCACGGCATCCTCCTCAGGCGGCAGGGTCACATCCCTCTCTTCCCTCCCCCCAAGCTTAAGGGGGAGGTTATATAGGCCTCTAAGGGGGGGGGAATAACCACCCCCCGTGGCATACTTGCATGCCTTCTCCCTCCCCCATGCTCTCCACCTCTCAAGGACTTCTCACACTCCCTCTCCCCGCCATGCATCGACTGAGGGGAGGGGGTTAATTTTAAAAAAAATTGCACAAAATGTAACCATTGTCCTTTTTGCCTTTTCTAGTGAAGGGTGTTCCTGTGTGGAACTACGATTTTCAAACCTCGGCTCTTGTGCTCCATGCGGCTAGAGTTTATTCACACGCGTGTAGGGTAAGCACTTAACCACCAACATTTTACATGTGGGAGATTGCTTTGGGTTGCATTTTTGCGCAGGGTACGGGGTCTAAAATCATTAATATTTCGTGCAAAAATATTACATTCTCTCCCCCTTAGAGGAATCGAGATGTCCTCATCTCGAGAAGAGCAGGGGGTATTGTTGGTTGAGAGTATTTTCATCCATCCAAGTGGCATCCTCTTCAGGATAATCTTTCCATTGGACGAGGTATTCTCTCAATGTTCTGGATCTCAAATGCCTCTCCCTACCATCTAAGATCATGTCAGGCCGTAGCTCAAGGACTCCTTGGCTAGGCATTACAATTTGTTGATCATCAAGCACGTGACTAGGGTTAGGTACATAGTTTTTCAATAGACTGATATGGAATATATTATGAACCTTTAGGTTTTCAGGGAGTGGCAGTCTATAAGCATTAGGCCCTAGGCACTTGAGGATCTTGTAGGGTCCACAATACCTTGGAATTAGCTTTTTGCATTCACCCAAGGATAGGGAACTCTTCTTTGGACGGGCGCGAATGAAGGCCATGTCACCTTCATTGAAGGATCTGTCTTGACGTTTTAGGTCCACGTAGGCCTTCTGTCTATCCTTGGTGGCTTGGATGTCCTATCTTATTGACTTCATTTGGTCATCCATGTCTTCCAACATCTTCTTTGAGGCTTCAACCCTCAAGGTTGGATCCGAAAAGTTTAAAGGACTATGACAGTCGTGCCCATACAATGCTTCAAAAGGGGTCATCTGAATGCTTTGTTGATAAGAAGCATTGTAGGCAAACTCAACCAGTGGCAAATATTGAATCCACTTTTTGGGTTCGCGACAGTAGTGTGCCCTTAGTATATCCTCAATGACTTGGTTGACTTGTTCCATTAGACCATCGGTTTGGGGATGGTAAGCTGTACTAAAACAGAGTTGAATCCCAATGGCCTTGAAGATAGCCCTCCAAAAGTGTGATGTGAACAGTGAGTCACGATCACTAATGATTCTTCTGGGTAACCCATGCAGTTCGAATATCTCCTTGATAAATAACCTTGCAATGTTTGAGGCTTTATAGTTTGCCTTAATAGGAATAAGATGTGCAACCTTAGTTAGCATATCCACCACAACCATAATGGAGTTGTATCCTCCTGGAGCTTGGGGTAGGCCAACAACAAAATCCATACTAATGAATTCCGATTTCATTTGGGGAATGTCAAGTGGTTGCAATTTTCCTGGCATTTTGACATGTTTGGCCTTAATGCGTTGACAAGACAAACATTCAGTGACATATTTGAGAACATCGCCTTTAAGCCTTTCCCAATAATAGCTCTTTCTGACCACATTGAGGGTCTTGGCATAGCCAGGATGTCCTAAAAAAGGGGAGTCATGAGCTTCCCAAAGTATCTTTTGTTTGAGTGACTGGCTTGCCGGTATACATAGTCTTGTTCTATAGTAGAAAAATCCACTATTGATAGAGAATTCTTGATACTTTGTTTGTAGCTTAGGGTCTTGATCCTTGATAGGGATCTCCCTTAGCAATTTCTGATAGGTTGGATCATGGCATGCCTCTTCTTTAGCTAGCTCAAGAATTGGGTTGTTTGGCATGGATACCTTTGTGGCTAGAGTTCTAGCTGTTGATGGATCTTGCAAGATCAGAGAATTCAAAAATGCCTTGTGACTGAGTGCATCGGCAACTACATTCTCCTTTCTAAGCCGGTATTTGATTTCAAAATCATATTCCTCTAGCACTTCAATCCATCGATGTTGCCTCATGTTGAGCTCATTCTGGGTAAAAATCCATTTAAGACTTTTATGATTCGTCACTAGGGTAAACTTGTTACCCAGCAAGTAGTGTCTCCAAAGCTTGAGGGCATGGATGACAGCTAACAGCTCCAGGTCATGGGTAGCATAGTTCCTTTCATGGCTCTTCAGATTCCGTGAAGAGTATGCTACAGGATGACCTTCTTGCATACGCACACATCCTAAGGCAAGTATGCTAGCATCAGTTATTACTTCAAACTCCTTACTAAGATTAGGAAGTTTCAGGATAGGTGTTGATGCCAAGCTTTGCTTTAGTTTGTCAAAGCTGGATTGTTCAATAGTTGACCATAAAATTGATGTTTGCTTCTTCAATAAATCCATCAGAGGCACTGCAATCAAGGCATAGTTTTTGATAAAGACCTTGTACCATCTTGTCAATCCAAGAAGACTACGTATTTCTTTGACAGTTGTTGGTGTTGGCCACTCTAGAACGTCTCTGACCTTGGCCGGATCTACCAAAATTCCTTCCGCTAATACAATGAATCCCAGATATTCAAACTGTCGCTTGAAAAATGCACACTTCTTCTTCTTGGCATAAAGCTTGTGTGCCCTCATTGTTTCAAGGACAATGCGAAGCTGGGGTTCATGATCTTCTTCTTGTTTGGAGTAGACTAGGGTATCGTCAAAGAAGATGAGTACAAAGTCATCAAGGTATGACCTAAAGATATCCTGCATCAACCTATTGAAGGTAGCAGGAGCATTTTTCAGCCCGAATGACATAACCAGGAACTCAAAATGTCCATATCTTGTGTTGAATGCTGTATTTGGGATATCTTCTTCCTTGATCCTTATCTGGTAATATCCAGACCTGAGATCAATCTTAGAGAAGATCTTCGCACCTTGAAGACGGTCAAGAAGTTCATCTATTCTTGGAATAGGGTATTTGTTCCTAATGGTTGATTGATTCAACCCTCTGTAGTCAATGCATAACCAAAGCGTTCCATCTTTCTTCTTCTGGAACAGCACTGGAGCTCCCCATGGTGAACTGCTAGGATGGATGTAGCCTTGGTCTAATAGTTGCTTGAGTTGCTCCTTCAGCTTAATCGCTTCTGGGATGGACATTCTATATGGTCTCTTTGCAATAGTTGCAGCTCCTGGTACTAGCTTGATTTCGTGATCAACTTCCCTTTGAGGAGGAAGTTTTGTCAGCTCTTCAGGAAATACGTCTGCGTATTCCTTTAGCCATGAAGGTTCTTCCCTAGACTCCTGATTCTGATCTAGCTTATTTAGCTTAATCAAGTAGACAGGTAGCCCTTTTCTAACTCCTTTCATTATCTGAGATGCTTTGGCCAGTTGAATTTTTGGCCTACCAGCCTCACCTTGAGTTGTGACCAATTCCCCTTCAAAATTTTGAAAGGAAACTTGGCCCTTTCTACAATGAATGTGGGCATCATTAGGTTTAAGACAATTCATTTCGAGCAAACACTCGTGGATACCTAGGTTCATAACCTTGAATCTGACCGAAGTCGACTTTTCACCCAGCAAGAATTTCACCTTAGCAGTTTGCATGGTACAAGTGACCTCACGACCATTTGCTAATTCCACAAGTAAGGTAGGTGCATCTATTGTGGCAATTCCTAATCTTCTTGCACAAAGTGGTGAAATGAAGGAATGTATACTGCCACAATCAATCACTGTTTTGAAGCTTTTACCTTGATAATCTGATGGAGTTTGAATCGCCGAGAATTGGCAATTCGGGTCTTTCTTGTGAAGAGCAGCGTGAACTATTACCCTCTCAAAGTCAGCTTCCATGGTTGGATCTTCTTCATCACCAAACTCCTTGTCGGCAACACTAGCTGTTCTCCCTCTGGCCTGGGTGGCGGCTCCTTGGCCGCCACGGATGGTTCCTTGGGATGGCCCTTGATCTTGTCCTCCTGCAAGCTTGGGACACTGCCTTTTAAAGTGACCGGGCTCATTCCAATGGAAGCAACGGAGATTGTGGCCATTCCCTTGGGTAAGAACAAAATTATTAACATTGTTGGTCCTAGCTTTCTTCCTTTGTCCCTGGTTTTGACCTTGCGCTCTCTTCGCCTGGGACCTATACACTCCTTTGTTATGATCCTTATAAGACCAAGTCTTGTTACTTCTTGGCCTGGTCTCCACCTCCTGTATTATGGGTACAGCTCGAATGAGCGCATCCTGAAGGTCTGTTGGGCGCATTGATTCGAGGCGAGTGTTTATGGGTGGGTTTAATCTAGCACAAAACTTTGACACTTGTTGTGTCATATCCATTTGTGAAGCATACTTCAAAAGAGAGACAAATTTTGAATAGTATGCATCAAGGGATAGACCAAGCTGCTTCAGTTCATAGAACTCGTTCATCTTCTGCATGCGGTAGGCAGGTGGTAAATATCTCTCTCACACAGCTTTCTTAAGCTTCTCCCAAGTTATTGACCCTTCCGAGATCCCTTGGTCTCTATACCATTGCTTCCACCAAAGCCTTGCTTCGCCTGTAAGCTTCAATTTGGCGAGCATCGCTTGGTTAGCAGGTGCAGTACCAGCTACTTCGAAATAATCCTCCATGGATTCGATCCAGATCTCAGCATCAATTTGGACGGTCCTTCCTTTGCTGTCAAATTCTGGTGGCTTGATTTGCGTGAGAAGAAACTTCTTCTCCTGAATTACAGTCGTACTTGATGTAGGGATCCGACTAGGGATCTGCACTTGGGGTTGTGCATGGGCATTAAAATTATTTACGTTAAAACTTGCTAAATGTTTCCCACATTACTTTACATGCCCAATTCAGCTTTTAGCCAAGTGACCTAATCACTTAACACCTTTACCAACACTCACAGCCAAGATAGTCATTGATAGAAAAAAAGAAGTCTATTTCATTCATATGGGCATAGCCCTTTCCGAATACAATTATTTTTGGAAAAATGGAACAAGCTGATACATTAATTCACGGAGAATAAGATTGTGTTACATTCAGCTACGAAAACTGAGTAATAATATGGATTGGGGTCATGGATTTTCAGGAATCGATAGGTCATTGGAAGATTAGGGTATACTTTCCTTTGATACCCGTTCTTTTCATAAGGTCCCAACACCTTGATTCTGTCGGCATGGATTATTTGAGTCACTTGCTCATACACATACGTGTTCTGCTTGACCTTTCGACCACCGACATGTAGGGTTGCATTTGCATGAGCTTAAATAAAGATGAACAGCTTCACGATCTTTAAGTCCTCCATCCACTTGATTCTCTTCAAGTTGGTTCCAAGGTACGCAAGTCGGTGGGCAGCTCTAATACCAACTGTAATGTGTCCACCTGTTCACTTGTAGGTCACGTCTTAGTAGCCTATCGGGAAGAGAGTCCAGAAAGCACCGCCCGGCACTCCCACGGAATGTCACGAGGTTTGCGATCTAGGTCTTCCTGAGTTTGCCACGAAGCGGAAGCATTCCGGCCATTCCCACTTAGGACCGACCTGAATCAGGGTTTTCCTAGTGGTCAAATTTCCAGAACGGTAGCTAGTGTCGAACCCCAGGCGAACTACTTTACGCAGAAATGTCAGGGTCGAAGCGGATTCATGCTGCACTTGGTTCAAGGAGAATGGGAAACGAGAGGGATGCAAAGCTCGACCTCTCTGCCTGTAAGGCATAGTCCCATTCCGTTCCCCTAAAACAGCACAAATTGGGACTCTAGTACTCTAGATTCTCGGTCATCATTCCTTGCTGTCAATTTCCTTCAAGAAAAGTTCGTGGCCAACCGGGACCACCCTTCCGTAGGACAGACCCATGGCCACATCCACTGCACTTTCCTCAAGTTTCTTTAGTTATTTGATTACCTGCCACATTTAGTTTGACAAGCAAAAATAGCTTCCTTAATTAGCCAATTAATCACTGGTTCCTTCACGTAACTTAAGCATTGACATAGAAAAACAATGTCAAACAAGTTCCTTTTCAACAATTGAACTTATTCCTTGCCTAAGCTAGAATGATTGACAATTTAGGGCTACTCATATAAACCCTACATTGATTTATATCAAGAACTGTGCCCATAAACCCTTCGTTTTAATGGAATTGAAATCAGGCTTTAATATGAAATGCATCCTTTTCTAAAACAACTTCTATAAAAGAATTCAATGCATGAATACGATGGGACCATTATTGATTTAATTTGTCCTTCAGCACTTAGCCCAACCTCGGATGTAATTTTCACCGCATGCAATTTACAAGGTACATAAATCATTTTCATGCAATGCAACTACTTGGACAACATCTAATGGACGTCAATGATTATTTCCTACAAATCACAACTAGGAAATCATTACTTAAGTGCATTATGCATTGTTCTTTTTTGCAAGGAAAACAAGGATGCATTTAGACAAATCCACCTTTTAACCTACGCAATAGGATTGCAACGTGGAAGTGCAAGCAATTTCAAATGCACATCATGCAATTAAATCTTTGAGAATCGGACGATCAATTAAAATTTCCAAGTGTAATTAAACTTGCAAACGAGAATTGGACATGCCTAGTGCATTCTTTTCATGCGAAATCAATTTTTTAGAACCTGGGCATTGAGGTTCGGGGTGTTGTCCACACAGGAACTCGGAGTAGAAGCTCTCGCCTGTGCGCCTCGCGTCTTTTGTTTGGGGCCCATTTGACGAATCAAATCCCGGTTCAACAACTTCTTCTTGGGTCCTTTACGTGTTACGAATCCTCTCCAACTGAGTTCTACTCCTTTGCGCAGGACATGGCCCTTACAAAATGCGGTTTTAAGAAACCCGAGATGGTGTGGATGAACAATGCTTATGGAAGCCTTGTTTTAGAAGCTTCTAAAGAAGCTTCCAAATTTTTGTGACAGAAAATGTGACGTGGAGAGAGAAAGTGGATGATGGAGGAGATGATGATGAAGATAATGATAATAATGATGCTGACGATGATGATGGTCGAGGTGGCGTGGCAGCAGCGGCCTGGCGCGGTAGCAACGTGGCGTGGCAGCTCTTCACGGCGTCCTCCTCAGGCGGCAGGGTCACGCCCCTCTCTCCCCTCCCCCCAAGCTTAAGGGGGAGGTTATATAGGCCTCTAAGGGGGGGGGGGGGGGGGGGGGGGGGGGAGGATAGCCACCCCCCGTGGCTTACTTGCATGCCTTCTCCCTCCCCCATGCTCTCCACCTCTGAAGGACTTCTCACACTCCCTCTCCCTACCATGCATCGGCTGAGGGGAGGGGGTTAATAATTAAAAAATTTGCACAAAATGTAACCATTATCCTTTTTCATTTTCTCGTGAAGGGTATTCCCGCCTAGAACTACGGGTTTCAAACCTCGGCTCTTGTGCTCCATGCGGCTACCCGGGTTAAGCACTTAACCAGCAACATTTTACATGTGGGAGATTACTCTGGGTTGCATTTTTGCGCGGGGTATAGGATCTAAAATCATTAATATTTCGTGCGGAAATATTACACTATTCATCAAGGAGGTGGTAGAGGACAATTCTATTGAGCTTTTCAAGATCTCAAGTAGTGAGAATCCTCCAGATCTAGTCACTAAAAGTCTCTTAGTGGAATTTTTTTCTTTCCTTAGAAAGATGATGGGTGTAAGATGAGATGAAATATTTTCCTCATCCTATTATACTTTATGTACATTTGTACTTTGTCACTTCTTTCTTGTTCACTCCTCTCATTAGAGGTACATTTTCCTTTCAGTGGGAGGTTGTTGGGGGTAAAGGCACATGTGTTTATACCACCCTATATTTTCTTCACACACATGTATATTGTAGGTGGTGGGTGCCCATCACTTTTATCTTTTATTTATTCTTTCAATGACTATTGAATAAGGCAAGACTGGTCACACATTGTGACTATTGGCATTCCCACATACAGTCTCTTTCTTTCTTGCTCTCTTACTTCTCCATACTTCCTTGTGAACAGTGACTTCTCTGAAGGTGAGATCCCAATAGGGATATGAACATACTCCTTTGTATCCTTTTCAACCATAGGCAATGCTAGACTTTCAAGCTCAACAAAGTCCTCCACACAAAACTTTTTGCAAGAATTCACCACATGGTCAATATCCTAATTAGGGTTGAAACCATTTTGAAGAAGAAAGTCCATGCCATTTTGAAGAAGAAAGTCTAAGAGTCTTTCTGAGGGAGAAACATTTGTGATTTGAGACAATCCAAAAACCCTCAATGGTGACTTACCTTTGATTTGAGATTTCTTAGGCATTTCCACACTTGCTCTGGTGAGCATGGAAAATAAGTATATGGAATTTTAGGAGCAAAGGTAGCACAAACTAAACCCCTTGACCTTGAATAAATAACATATTCTTCTCACAGCAATGAATAAAGTGATTGTCATAACATTTATTTATAATTTCCTTAGGTGAATATGTAAGGCACATTACTCAAAAATGTAAAAAGAGTAAGAGAACTAAACATATTTTAAAAATGCAATCATGAAGTAAAGCACCCATACAGGGGGCATTTCATCTTGAGTGTATCTACCAAATTGAATGTGAGAGACCAAGGCACCATGTATATGAGGTTACCCGCATAGCTAATGGAGCTCCCGAATACCAAGTCTTTATTCGAGCCAGTGGCAAGTGGAGCAAAATAAAAACCCCTACCAACAAAAGGGAACTATACCATAGAAGCTCTCGCTTGGTAGGTTGTAGAAAACCATCTAAGGAATTCAATTTCACTTGGAAAATGCCCTAGAAAATTAAAGAACACACCAACTGCATCATATTGAGCATACTTATCCTTGAGCTTAGGTAGGCTAAAATCCATAGGGGCTTGCAGAATCTTCATGCCCTCTCCCAGAGACTTCTTACAAAAATCATTGTATTCCTTCAAACTCTTATGCAACCCTTTCTCCACTTCTACCATTTTAATCCATTATTTGTAAACTACGTTGATGAAATCCAACTCCATTGGTCTGCCATTGATTTTTGCATTCTTCTTGGCACTTGTCGTCCCTCCTTCCACTATTCGCTTGGTCAATTGCATGCATCCAAGAGATGAGCCACTAGATGCTAGGCAACAAGGTCTATCATTAAAGCAGATTTACTAGCTTTAATGGTCTGACATCGAGACCATTAATCTTACTGCATTCCCCTACTTCTGACCTTTCATGAATGGCTTTCAATTCTAAGAACAAACATTGGTCACCTCACTCAATCAAGCACCAAGTTTCAATATGTACCATGGAAACAAACATTTGCAAGAGTAGAGAGTTGAAGCAATAGTTTGTCTAAACACATTTTTTAATATTAATGAAAAAAATTAAAATATTTTTTTGTGTAGTGTATTTGGAGTGACTTCTTAGAATTATAATTTTTAGGAAACAAAACTTTAGGCCATTTGTTGATTTTAGTATTGATACTGTCAACTCTTTTTTCGAATAGGTAATGCATAATAGTGAAAAATCTAAAAATGAGGCAAAAACTAGAACACTTATTCAATTAGTTCAATCAAATACCAAGCTTCAATATGTACCATGGAGACAATAGTACATAATTGTACTTTAGTATTTCCCTTTGAATGGTTCTTTTGCTTAGATTATGTCAAAGCCTTCATTAGGCATCTATGGTGCCTTGGATATTTAGACAAAATTTGTTATCATAACTTGGATGAATTTAAGTGTTTATTTTCTAGTCACTAGTAGTAGGTAGCTTTTAATCATTGATGTTCTTTCTTAGTTTTTCTGGTTATTTGTATACAACATTTATTCCTTGATATACTCTTCTTAGTATGCAATTCACACTATGTAAAGTTTTGTTTAATGGCCTATGAACATTGTGATTACTTGACAACATCTATAATCTAGTTTAGTGGCCCACAAATACCATAATCACTTTCTCATTCTGGCATGTGATTCTTTCAAATAAAAATGATAGATGCTAAATATAAAACTACTTTCCTTTCACTAAGCATCAAAGTTAATAGATCATGATTGGTGAACCAACATAAGTGTATGAGTTCACCCAAAGAATGGTAATAATATTGGAATATTAATCACACTCAATGTTTTTTGCATGAAAACTGATTGTCTCTCTTATTAGCATTCCTCTTCACTCTCTCCCTCAGTCTATAGGCAACTCTCTACTCTTAGTAAGAATCCTCTTCATTCCATTCCTCCCCTATAGAAAATATTGTCAATCTATAGTGCATTAGTCACTTTCAAAGGTATTCGCTAATGATGATGAATTAACCATTTCAATCATTTTTTATTTGACTTTCTTGGCATTGTAATGTATTCCATTTGGGATTGATACTAGCTAGCAAAGATAACCTTACCTTCATAGTCATAGATATACATAATATGATATTTATAATGAGTTGGGATCAACACCGAACATGCCTTATATTCAAATCCCTTTGTAAGTGTGTAACTTTCTTATGTTTCTCATCAAAGATGCTTATGAATACGAATCTTTTACATGTCAAAGGCTTGTTTGAACTATGGTTTTCCTAAGAGGAGAAAGGCATCATAGGATCATTATGAATAATAGATGATATCATTGAAATTAGTTGAACACCAATCCACAAATTGATTAGTTCTCCTTTTTCTTATTTTTGGCTATCATTGTGTACACATATACTATGATACAACAACACTCTATACATAAGGTAGTAGGACATTAGCTTCCATGCTTCATGTTAAACTTGGCATCACAGATGTAAACTCAAACAAAATTGGCAACCTTATGAGAGAGCTTTCTTCATGATAGGCTTTCCCTAGTGGAATGGCATAGGTGCACTTTTAGATGAAAGCATGAAGGATATGAAACTCAATCCCATTATATTCAAGGCATCATTGAAGGGGAGTTATGATCAAAGATGTCATATAATAAAGAAGAGAGAAATGTCAAGCAAGGAACCTTTGTTGAGTTAGTACCCAAGAACTTTGCCTTCATGAAGATACCCCCTCCCCAAGTTGAACATATCATAAGTAGAAGGGGATAGTGGAAATTTTTCATTTTTCAATAATCTTCATTACTACACACTTGAGTGCTTGGTAACCTTGTCTTCCCATGTCCTCAATGCCTAATATGCCTTTCTTCCATAGAAGTTTTAAGTTTATTGCATACAGATAGTTGTCCATTAGTGTAGTGAGTGCCTCACTACAATGTTGTTAAGAGCCATGGTTGAGCTCCTTAGTGCCTCTATTGGTAGATCAATAGTGGAAACTCAACATTCCCTAACATCAACTTATATCTCTAGTACCTTGAAATTTACTATGGTTTCTTAGGCCTTGAACTGCAATCCATCGCACTCGATGGCTTCCTATCAAAATATGGGCAACTAGTTAGGAATTATTAAATGTTCTTCTTGGTCTACTCCTGAAGCTCACCCTTAGGTCTTTTGGTGATCCATGAACCTACATATCATGGAGTTGCATTAACATGAGAGAGATAACATTCTCACTAAGGAGGAACCACATGCAAGAAAGCAAACTAGGTTTCATCGAGTTTGACATGATAATAAAAAATGAAAAACCATGGCAAAGAGAGAGAGAGGGTTGACAAAGAGAGAGGAGCAAGAGAGAGGGTCAACAAAGAGAGAAGCAAGCCAAAAGGAAATCTATGCTCCTATGAGCAATGTTTTTTCTTCCATTTTTAAAAACCACAAATAATAATATGGCCATGAACATCACCTAGAAATAATATTTTAATTATTTAATACTAAATTTCAAAATACACAACCCCCATCCCTAGGGTACACCACCCATTAATCATTACCTTAGGTCAATGTTACTAAACGTTACATAAGGCTAAAGAAACATGAAGCATCTCCAAAACAAACAATTGTTTTAATCCTTAGATTCATGATGGCAAAGATGGGAGGGTTAAGGGTGTACTTGCATCAGGCTTCAAGGGCCAAAGATAATACAAGGATAAGAAGAGTTGGAAAATGTTTTGGGTTTTTTCCCTTGAGTGTAGTTTATTCGATGAGGATTGATAAGCAAATTCAAAGCTTATGTGGACCGTCGGCACCATTGGTTGGAAGGTAGCTAAGGGGATATGTTTAGAGGCATCTAAATTGGTCTCTTTGGATTTCTTTTGGTGGGTATGGATCATAGGGTGCCAAATGTTCATATATCTCCTTGCAATGTGCCCCTAATAATCAAAGGAGATGGTTGTGTTAACACATGGAGAAAGAAATTAAGAAATGCAGATAATGAGTGCATTGACTATGCTCGTATTTTATAAGGGAACATTATCCATGAGATTGTGGTCATCTATGGTAAGTCCCACATTTTCAAGGTTGCAAAAATGGAGTCACAAAATACATTGATTGCCTTTGTTGTGAACCTATGTGAGTTTTCAAGTTGTTCATGTCCAAATTTTGCTCTAGGGAAACCAAAGAAGGAGGTCTACATGCCTTGTGTGCATATATAGTTTTTGTCTATTAGGGTTCTTAGATTGGACCCCTTAGTACATCAGCTTTGACAAAGTTGATTACATAGGTAATATCAAGCTGCCACAATGTACCCTCTAGGAGTGGTGTTTAGGTGATTGTTTGTATCTGGAAATGAATTTCAAGTTTGATTGGCTATGATGATGTATTCTTATATTTCGGTCTTGTTGGACTCACTAATTGATTTTGAATAGAAATCCTACACAATAATGTTTAGCTATTAATGTTTGGATACAAGTTCTGGCTTGGTAGGCCATGATACTCTCTTTTTGATTTTGTCAAGGATGGTGTCCTCCTAATTGTGGTCCAAATATTTTCTTATTTAGTATAGATAGGTGTATTTAGTTTTGATAGGTATAGGAGAGTAAATGCACTATTCTTAATAAAACTCCTAGGGAGATCACTATCTATAAATCCTATATATCACATGCATTCATGTTATGTTTTATATATTCCTATCTAACCTATTTTGTGATATATTCTTGACCCTTATGTGAATTTTTACCATAATTCATAAATCCTTGATTATAACAATTTTTCATGAAGATTTTAAAAAATTCTTACATAATAGATATAAAACATTTATATTTATCATTTCATTTGTAAATCTTTACGAATTTGTTGAGCACTTTGTAATCCCTTTTTCAAGGAATAGATGTTTTTCTCATTTGTTGAAACACATTTATAATAACTTGGATATGTGGCATAAATGGATACTATTATTTACCTTGTGATTCATCATATCTTACCTTTGTTGAGGTTCATCATACCCTTTTGCCATAAAAATCTAGTCAAACTTTATGATTAAATTATACCCTTGTACTAAAAATATTGCATATGAAATATAAAAATCATTTTTAAAATATTTCCTTTCATGAATATAAATCTATAAGATTATATTTTTCTATATTTCCATTTCTTAAACTCGCGTGATAAATATTTTTATACATAGCAATCTCCCCTAGATAAAAGAATAGTATCAAAATAGTCAATCTTAAAACAACTTTCATTTGTACATAGTGTTTGAATATGAGTTCTAGCTTGGTAGGCCAAGATAGTCTCTTCCTAATTTTGACCATGGCAATGTCCTCCTAATTGTGGCTTGAATATTTCTTACTTGGTTTAGGTTGGTGTGTTTGGTTTTAGTAGGTGTAGGAGAGTACATGCAAGTACATGCACTCTTCTTAATAAAAGTCTGGTGTGAAAATAGTCTATCTTACATGAATTCATATGCATACGTATTCTATTCATGCTCAATATCTTTTGTTGCTCACTCCAAGTTTTCTTGGCTTATAGTAATCCTCCAAAAAAAGGAAGCAATGTTAGGACAAGGGTCTTGAGTTGAGACTCCATAGCATAACTCGATCGCAATGTTGATAGTGGCCAATGGGCTAGCACGCTAATACAATGATGGAGTGAAGGGGTCAAGGGGTAGACTATCTTAGGGCATGGGATACCAAGAGATGAGTGAAAAAATATATGGGCTGAAGGGTTGAAGGATGGGCGATTAGTGTGATTGGACTTACTAGAGGTAAATATGAAAATAGATTCCATGGATCTACCTAAAGATACCAGTGTGGTGCTAAAACATACTATTTGCTTGAGTATACTACAACATATAGACCCAATAGTGACGTTTACTCTAATAGTGATAGAAATAGTGACACTAATAGCGATGCTTGCAGAGGAAATTTCCAACGCAAATAGCGACGGTTACAGAGGGGAAAAAATTTAGGTGCCCTGCTAGCTATATGCATTAAATATTCTTGTATAAGTCATCTTCTTTCTTGGCCTCACCCTCAATATCAATGGATGGAGGTGTTTCAATATCAAAAGAACCAAGCTCATCCTCCCCCTTCTCAAACTCCATTTCTTAAGCTCAGACTAGTTGTACTCCAAGTAGCTCCCTAAAATGAACAAATTTATATTTACCAAGTGATTTGGTAAAGATATCCGTTACTTGGTCTTCTATCTTCACATGAAGTAGATCAATCTGCCCTGCAAGTACCATTTCCCTGATGAAACGGTAATGAATCTCTATGTGTTTGGATCTAGCATGATAGACGAGGTTGCTAGGCAGCATCACATTACTAAGATTGTCACAATGCAATGTGACTTTGCTGTCCAATTGAATACCCAAATCATGTAGCACTTTCACAAGCCAAACTGCTTCGCACGCCGTTAAGGCTACACCCCTGTATTCTGCCTCTGTATACTAGATAAGCATCATCTCTTTAGGCCCTCTTCTAGGCATATCTCATGGACCTCAAGGCATAGCCTCCTATCGTAAAAATCCCTAACATTGGTCACTCTGATGGTCGACATTGAGGAAATTGTACCTTGCTGTCTCAGGTTACGCTTGTCATGGTTGTACGCGTCGTCAGTATAGATCTCGTCGAAATTAGTCCTGCCACCTTAAGGCTGTTAACATGTGGTATATGAGTCTTCTCTCCATCAGATCTTTCGTCAATTGATTGCATGTAGATGCTGCTACAGACAAAAAAAAACTCTCTGGTATAGAAACCTTAATACAAGGTAGCCATAGCTTGTGTAGTTCAAGCTCATCTTACACTTCAGTCTCTCACTTCCTCCAACTAATGCAAGTTGCTATTACTCTGATTTGAGTTCTAGCTCATTCCAGAGCACTCCAAATCAGTAAGGGGAGGAGATCATTGAGCAACATCTAGCTCAACAAGGAGATTCAACATCAATAGTATCTCTTGATAGTCAATCAGTGTCTCTTAGCACTTGTGTATTTAGCTCACTCATGAACAAGCTATTCACTAATTTTACATTAGCTGCTCAAAAGCTCATTCTCATCACTTGTAATAATTTAAAGCCCTATTGATCAAATCCATTTGTAAGTCTCAATTCCTTTGTAAAAGGATAGACACTGCCTGAGTGTTCTCATGGTAAGACCTCCTTCTATGATGACTAAACTGGAGTAGATAGCAAAGTTTAATGAAGAAGGCTTTCATGCCTGGATGGAGAAAACCATGTACCATCTCATGAGGAAAGACCTCTGGATCTCTTTGAGGAAGATGATGTAAATGAACAAGAAAGAAGATGCTAAAGAGGAAGATGTTGCAAAAGACCAGCCTAGAACAAAGGCATGGAAGAAGATGAACAACAAAGCTCTAGGTATTGTTGCATGGGGTCTATCCAATGATGTATTACATCATATTTCTAGCATCAGGGATGCAAAGAAGGCATGGGAAGATCTTGACAATATCTTTGGCACCCAAGCAAAGAACTCAAAGGTAAAATTACTCATGCAATTTTATAAGTTGGATGTTAAAGACAGTTCGTTTATGATTGTACACATCAATAAGTTCAAGAGCCTTAAAACTCAGCTAGCAACTCTTAAAAAGAACATTGATGAGGATGAGACAATAGTAGTGCTACTTGCCAATGTTAATCATGAACCATATGAGAACCTTGTTTCAACACTAAGTAATGTTCCCAGTCTCTCACTCAAAGACATTGAGCACTCACTGCTTGATGAAGAAAGAAAATTTAAAAGCAAGGATGTAAAAGAAATTAGCTCTCAAGGGATAACCTTTTGTACACCAAGGGTACTTATATAGCAAAAGGACATAGTTGAGGATTTATCACCAACAGCAATAAGGACCAAATTATTTGTCATTACTATATGGCAAGACTGGCCATGTAGCCAGTGAATGTGTCCACAAGAAGAGAGCACAAAAAGTGCAAGAAGATCACCACCAAAGGCAATGTATGCATGAAGAAGAAGAAGAAGAAGATGCTTCCAACACCATCAAAAACTCTGACAGATTATTCTAAATAATTTTTTTTTATTTTTCCATAGTGTATATTTTCTTTCCCTTAGTGGATTTGTATTGAAAAAACTCATGTCAAAAAATATAAAATTTCAAGCTTGACTTGACTAGGTTGCTGCCCATGAGCTAGTCTCTTGGGCCATGTTATCATGTGGGGGGAGGGGGGGGGGGGGGGAATCCAGCAAGTGTAGGAATTCATCATTTGAGGGGGGGTGTTGGAAAATAGGTCAAATGATGTATGTTGCATGATGAGGAGACTTGTATCCCATGAGCATAATGAGGAGAGTGGAGAAGCTAGAAAGCTATAAAGACATGTACTTGGTTCACTTTTCATGTAATGCTATTGTACTTTCTTCTATGTTCCTATCCACTCAAGATTGTGTTTATGAGTCCAAGCTAATCTATCTTGGAACCTAATTCACTTGAGTGAAAGTTTATGTCTATCATCAGTCTTCATGTCTCTTGCTTATGAGTTCAAGCTTCCATAGCTAAATTGTGTTCAAGTTCCATGTTTCTCAACAAAAGAGAGAAGAGAGAATGCACTTACCTCAAATCTTGAAGAAGAATCCTTTTGCGCTTCTCTCCTTCTTCTTCTTCTTCTTCTTCACATGTTCCCTCCTTCTCCTTTGTAGTTCTCCCCTCCTTTAGTGGATGCTGTGGTAATGGCAGTGGCAATGGCACACACACACACACACACACACACTCTCTCTCTCTCTCTCTCTCTCTCTCTCTCTCTCTCTCTCTCTCTCTCTCTCTCTCTTTGTGTAACGTATCCCCTAGTATCATCCAGGACACGTCTTAGCAGTCCATCGGAAAGGATGTCTAGAAAGCTCCGCCCGGCACTCCCATGGAATGTTACGGGTTTTGCGATCTAGTTCTTCCTGCATCTGCCACGTAGCGGAAGTATCCTAGCCGTTCCCACTTAGGATCGATCGGAATTAGGGTTTTTCTAATGGGTCATTAGCTAACAGCAACTAGCATCAGACCCGAGCAAACTACTTTACGCAGAAACGCCAGGTCCGAAGCGGATTCACGCTGCACTTGGTTCAAGGAGAATGGGAAACGAGAGGGATGCAAAGCTCAACCTCTTTGCCATAAGGCATAGTCCCATTCCGTTCCCCTAAAATGGCGTAAATCGGGTAAGACGTAACTCTAGGTCATCATTCTCGTTATTCTTTTTGATGATGATGATCATTCCACTGTTCTTCGAGATTTTTGAGAAAAGTTCCCGGCTAACCGGGACCACCCAACCGTAGGACGGACCCATGGCCCATCCTCCGCACTTTCCTCGGTTTGTTTTAGTTATGTAATTATCTAACACATTAATTTGACATATAACAATCAGCTTCTTTAATTAACCTTGTTAAGCACTGGTTCCTTCACGTAATCTTATCACGTGACATAGAAAAACAACATCAAGCAAGTTCTTTTAACATTTCATCATTTTATCTTTGAAATACAAGGAGTTCCGCCTGTAGGCTTGTCCATAATCTGCCTGAAGGCTAACCAGTAATCTCCAGGGATCACTATTCCAAGCTTCCGTCCGTCAACTAGTATGCGGGCCCCGAGATCAAATCCCGAGTCACGTTAGCCTCTTATGCAGGACCCGGAAGGCGAGGGATTTACGGCCAGAGCCCCCCCTAACACCCAAGCGTCCTCCTACTCCAAGTAGAGCTTAACGAAAAGACCTCTCACGGGAGTTCGGTCCACGTTCCCGGCGCGGTCAACAACTCCCTTGGTTAGGTTCAGGCAGGCAATCGGGGGTAACTGAAGATGCCTCTCCCTTCAGGCCTTTTAACCTGAAGTATAGATACTCATTTAATTTGTAATTCATAATTCAAACAGAGCCCTAAAATCTCTAGCAAGCACAAACATTTCCATTAATCAACTCAGTTGTATGGCAAACTGCTAAGGAAGTGTTCTTTTCTTTTTGAGTGTATCAGCACTCGTTCCCAAGGTGTCTTGTAACTTGGCAAGATCTCTTACATTCCGGTGTGGGGCATACCCAACTTGGTTAACCCTAAGGTACCTTAGATATGCTAGTTTCTAGTTTACAACTTTCCTTATTTAGGAGGATATCCAAAAATACGTCTTTTTGCAAGATAACTTGCGTAAGGATCTGCCGTCCTTGATGAGGGTTTTCTTTTTTCCCTTTCTCCTTGTGAATCAATCACAAGACTAAATGATTTCATACATGTTGCGCAAGTCCTGCGATGGAATAATCTGTTTAGATTCTTTAAGCTGACGTATGTCAGGCCTAGGGTTTCTTCTTTTAAGAACCTTAGGGAAAAATCCTAGTTTCTTATCTTTATGAATTTATTGCCTTTATGGTAAGGAAAGTAGTCAAGTGTTTAGGGTATGAACGTTCTATGTTTAGATTGGTTCAGTTATCTTTTGGAAGGTAATATTAATCGTCTTGTCACGGTTTTGCTATCCTTGTGACAATTTACTTTCCCAATCAATACAGTTTAATTTGGCATATAGCATAATGCCAAGGTGATACAAAAAGCGACAATACTCCTTGGGACAAAAAGGCCTAGTTGTGAACTCGGTGTATACACACTTTATTAGTCCCTAAGTCCTCAATTAGCAAGGGAAAAGTGTTAATAGAGTGTCATCCAGCAATCCCCCATTACATTTTCTTTCCAAATGAGTTCATATATCTAATTTTTATACTTGTTAATTCCTAACATTTAACTTCCATTTTCTTTAAAGATAAACTCATGCCAAATAACAACAATTGCTTTGCTGAGATGTGCAACTAGCAAAGATAACTCCCTAGTAATTTGAGCATCGAAAGAAACCTTTCATGAATTTAGCCATTTACCATGATTCGTTGCGAAAGGAATAAGACTAATGGTGCAAGATATAATTTCAACACCTTAGGATTTAACTAAAATATATTCCTATAGTAAATGGATAATCTTGCTCGTAATTTATAATGCTTGATGCAATTTGAAGAAAGCTAAGCTCTATACATTGTCATTCCTAAGCTAAACTCCTTCGTTACAAATAACTCGAACAAATATATCCTATCCTTAATATTTTTCCTTTGCATGATCGACTTAAAACCGAATTAAAGCCAAGAGAAAAAAAAACCTGGTTTTGGGGTGAGATATCCACATGGATACCGGGGGCTGACCCTTCCGCAGCTACACCTTGGACTTTCTTCGGCGGCATCGTAGTTCGAATGAGAGATAGCCTTTTTCTCTTTCGTCTGGAATTCCACCGTCTCTTTGGATCCAAAAAACGTTTATGGGGGAGTGTGGTTTTTGCAATCACGGAACCCTTGTAGGATTTTGACTTGGGGTAGACGGAATAGAAAGCACTTATTCGTAGAAAGCACTTATTCTCCTTCCTTCCCTTTCTTTTATCTTTTTCCCACTCTTTCTCCTCCACTCCTTCTTTTCACTCCCTCTACCTTCCCTCCCTATCTTTTCTCTCACGGCTACTTTTCCCCTACGGGATATCATACGAGGCCATGATGATGATTTGGATTTTTAGGACATGGGAGTGTGTGGACACCGGCTTGTTTGATAAAACTAAGAACACAAAGCTCAACTAAGAGAGCACATGCACAAAAAGATCTAAAAAGTGAATGAAGGAATTAATGCAAGAGAATGGAAGTCTGCAAGGTAGCCTAAGGACAAAGTAGGCCTATGGGTGTAACTTGAATAGTCTAAAGAGCTAAGAGGGGGAAAAGAAACAAGGGCTTAGGGGGGGGAAATTAAAACCGGGAGGGGAAACAAGGGGGCTTAGGGGGGGGAATTAAACCCAGGGGGGGGGAACAAGGGGCTTAGGGGGGATTAAACCCGGGAGGGGGGAAAACAAAAGAGGGTGAAAAGGGGCTTAAGGGCCCCTTGGAAGCTTCCTCTCCCAGGAAGCTTCCACGCCACGTGGAAGCAAAGACCATCAACGACTTGGGCGGCGAATTGATGACCCTCCCTCAGTCGTCACCGCAGACCACTCCCTCCACCTCCCATCTCTCCTCACGACAAAGGCCTTCACTCCCACACCCATTCAACGGCATCTCCTCCTTGCGGTACAGCGGGCGGCAGCAACCTTCCATCCCCTATTTCTTATGACTTCCGCCTCTCTTCTCCAGCGCTCCCCCCCCCCCCCGTTTAAATAGTGGAGGGGAGGGGGATCTTTCCTTGCGGCGTGTCATCACGCATGGTCCCCCTCCCTCCTAAGGCTCCACCAAGGAGCTTATAGCTCCTTCTATTCCCCTCCCCCTCCAGCTCATCAGTCGGCTAGAGGGATAAGGGGGGGGAAAATTTTTCCATAAATCCCATTTATTTCCTTAACGCGGAATATCTCTCTCTCTCTCTCTCTCTCTCTCTCTCTCTCTCTCTCTCTCTCTCTCTCTCTCTCTCTCTCTCTCTCTCTCTCTCTCTCTCTCTCTCTCTCTCTCTCTCTCTCTCTCTCTCTCTCTCTCTCTCTCTCTCTCTCTCTCGTCAATTAAAAAGAATCTAGGTATGTTTACTTTCAAAAAGACAAAATCACATTGCCTTTTAATTGACGGTGGGATCCGTTTGAGATTGACAAAATCGCATTGCCTTTATGAATCCCCTCTCTCTCCCTTTTTTATTTCTCCACAAGACTCTCTTCCTTCCGCTCCCTTCTCTCTATTTCTCTCCCTCCTTCCCTCCCACTCTCACTCAATGCATCTCATTACAAAGACAATCAAAGATAGAAAATAAAAAGCTTAAAAAACAAAGATATTGAAAGAAATGTCACCCTACCTCTTTTTATCTCTCTCTCCCCCCTCTCCCTTTACTTTTCTTTCTTAACCTTCTCTTTCATTGTTTTCCTATTTCTCTCTCCCTCTCTCTCTCTCTATTTTTTCTCTCTATCTCTCTTTCTCCCTCTCTCTCTCTCTTCTTTTCAGTCTCCTTCTTATTTTTACCTCACCCTTCTTTTCTACCTCCTCCTCCTCTCTTACTTCCCTCTCCCTCTCTCTATTTCTCTCCCTCTCTCTTTCTCTCTCTATTTTCCTTTCTTTGTTTCCTCTCTTTGTTTCTCCCCCCTCTTTCTCTCTCATTATTTCTCTCACTTGTCCTCCTCTCTCCCTCCCTTCATCTCTCATTTCTCTCTTCCTCTTTCTCTTTGTTTCTTTTCTTCCCTTTCTCTTCCTCTTTCTCTCTTCCTCTCCCTTCCTTCTTCTCCCTCCCTCCCTCCGTCCCTCTCTTTCCATGCATCTCTTTGCAAAAAAAAACCAAAAATAAAGATAATACAAAAATAAAGCAAGAAGAGGCAATGTACTTACCTCAAAGGCCTGAAGATGCAATCCTTTGTACCTTCTCTTCGCACCTTCCCTCCCTTCTCCCTTGCACACTTCTCTTTCTTCTTCATGTATAGCGGCGGTGATGGTGACGGTGGTGATGAGCTCATCTTCTATCTCTCTCTCCCTCTTCCTCCCCCTCTCCATCTCAAAGCTTTAAGCTCCCTCGCTCTCTCTTTCATTCTTTCTCACAAATGTTTTCTCGGAAAATGTCATGCTTGGGTTTTCGAAACTTTTTTCTCAGACCGACATTGCTATTTCCATCTCTATTAGCATCACTATATGTCTCTATTTGCATTGCTATTTGCATCTCTATTAGCGTCACTATTTGCGTCGTTATATACGTCTCTATTAGCATCGCTATTTCCGTCGCTACTAGAATTAGCGATGCATATAGCGACAAAAATAGTGACATTAATAGCGACGCCACTTTTTTGCGTCACAAATGGTCATCGCTATTGCCCCATTCCCTTGCAGTGGTAGTTGGGAGATAACAAAGCTTTTATGAACTTCCATGATAATGAGAGGTTATATCTTTTATGCATGCATGATAATTATCACACTTGAATCATTAGGAACCCTCCCCTGCATCACTATGATAAAAACCCCCCTCCATAAGGCAACAATTCATGCATGTAGTGATGTAACGTGTCCGCTTGACCACTTGTGGGACACGTCTTAGCAGCCCATCGGGAGGGGAGTCTAGAAAGCACCACGTGGCACTTGCAAGGAATCTCACAAGGTTTGCGATCTAGGTCTTCCCGAGTTTGTCCTAAAGTGGAAGTATCTTGCCGTTCCCACTTAGGACCGACTTGAAGTTAGGGTTTCTTTCCTATTAGCCAAATCTCTGGGAAGTAGCTAGCATCGAGCTCCAAATGAACCACTTTGCGTAGGAACAACAGAGTCGAAGGGGATTTATGCTGCACTTGGTTCATGGAGAATGGGAAATGAGAGGAATGTGAAGCTCAACCTTTCTGCCCATAAGGCATAGTCCCATTCTGCTCCCCTAAAACAGCATAAATCGGGATTCTAACTCTACTGACTCTAGGTCTTCACAGTTTTGCTATTACGTCTTTTGAGAAAAGTTCCCAACTAACCGGGACCACCCTTCTATGGGACGGACCCAAGTCACATTCATTGCACTTTCCTTGATAGATTTAGTTATCTAATTAGGTCCTACCACATTTATGTGCGACATTTAAAATCAACTTCATTAATTAAGCATTTTGGGACACAGAGTTCGTTCACGTAATTTACGACACATACACAAAAACAAAACAAGTAGTCCTTTTATCAAACAAGTTCCTTAACTTATCTTTAAGTTAATCTTTGTCTCCTGCCCATACAGGAGAAGTATGTATCCCTTTTGTCCAACAGAAGTGCCCAGTACAAATCTCATGGCACCGAAATTTCCATCCTTTATCTAGAATAGGATCTTCCAACGTCCCAGACGTTTGGCTCACGAGGATCTCCAACTCCATTCTGAACAAGCAAGGGGTGTCCAGAGCTCCACCTGACCCACAAGCGGTCTAGGAGTGAGATGCTATTTCCATGGTTGGCCTTTTCACCACTCGACCATTGGCCTGTGAATCGAGCAGTGCCCTCTCGAGATAATCCGTGATGTGATCTTGGAGATGATCCACGTGTGCAAAATATCCTTCCTTAATTAATCCAATTAAAATTCAAGCACAATCAAAGCAATCAGCCCTAATATCATCTACAATGCAACAATCCCTTGATTGAAAGAAAAACATTTAGGGTGTTGTTCAATCAACCAACAAAACTAATTGTATTTTTTCCAAACAATACAATAATAGATGCGACAATAATTCCATTGCATATTCACTCTCCCCCTTGGGGCCAAAGAGTATAATTTACTTAATATTCCCTCCTTTAGCCTAAGGCATATGCTAAAGGTTCCAATACTATACATAACGTAAGTCCTATCATTCCAATGCAAATTAATCAATCTAGCAAGAGCATTTATGCCTCTTCTCTAAGTGACAATTATCTTTTAGCATTTTTCTACTATGCAACATTTTTTCTTGGCTTTATCTTCCTTACTCCTAAGGCAAGGAGTCGCATGTCATCAATGTAAAGTTTACATAATCTCTCCCATGTATATACCGTGTATATGCATTTGCGAACTTTAAACAATATTATCCTCGGTAACGATTAATCAAAGACTCATCGATGCTCAATACTTTAGTGTCCCATATGTTGCTTATGCTATGCATGGATTCATCACATAGCAACTAGGTGCAATTTAACTCCCTTTGATACAAGCACTTCACAAACTTCATCTTTGAATATTTGAGATGTGATTTATCATTTTCAGTGACCTATTCTAGCACCACAAGGTACGAAGCCTAATGCATCTCTTGCGAGCATTAAAACAAGCATCTATCAATTTGAAAATACATTACTTACGACCAGTACCACAATTGGATTGATAGTGATGCCTTCACCCAAAGCTCTGTTGCTGGTTGTAGGATTGTCATCCACATGCGACATTCTTCACTTGGAGGCCACCGTCCACAAGTGGACTCAAGAGATTAAGAAGATGGAATAGATTCGAGATGGGAGAGCGAAGAAAAAATGGTTAAATCGAGGATCGAGATAGAGGAAAATTGTGCAGCCTCTTGGGGTAACTCCTCTCTCTCTCTCTCTCTCTCTCTCTCTCTCTCTCTCTCTCTCTCTCTCTCTCTCTCTCTCTCTCTCTCTCTCTCTCTCTCTCTCTCTCTCTCTCTCTCTCTCTCTCTCTCTCTCTCTCTCTCTCTCTCTCTCTCTCTCTCTCTCTCTCTCTCTCTCTCTCTCTCTCTCTCTCTCTCTCTCTCTCAAGCTCTCTCTCACAATCTCTTGGAGGAGTATACTCTCTCTCTCCCTCTCTCTTGCAGCCTTTTGGGGTCTCCTTATGTTCCCTTGTGCCTCCCCATGCCTCATTTTATAATGAATTAGAGAGGAGGGGATAAGTCTGAGAACAAGAGTGGAGGGGCTCTTAGAAGACTCAATGATCTGATGCTTAGATCATAAATCTGATGGTTGCATTGGCTCCAAAAGGGGGGTAAAACCCCAAGACACTTGTTAGAAAGCTCTTAGTTCACTCCTTCTTTTCTCTGTTTGAAGTGTTGTCTACTGCCTGTAGACTGCGATCACGGTGCGTGCGATTTTGCCAGTCACTTTTCTTTATTTCTCTTTTTATAAAATCTCCAAAACTAACTAAAACAACACTTTTCTTTTCTTTTAAATGACTTTTAGTTCTATCTTTTTAGGATAATATCTAAAATATAATAGTTTTTTTTCCCCCAAGAATCTAATATTTTGGGACCATTCAAACTATACACATTAATACTAGAGATTAATATGGCTCATAAGTCCCGTTCACATTGTACTTTTCATGAAGGGTGGCTACGGTCCTTATCAATCCGAGAAAAATGTCAGATTTATGACTCTCGATTTTTAAAATATATTTTTAATTGAATGAAAATTATTAGCTATTAATGCTAGTCAATTTTTACCTTAGTTAGTCTTTAGTTAGTAATCTTACTAACTTATTAATTGACTAACTAACTTTTGAACTAACCAACTAACTTTTATCGCGTGGAAATATTACATGGTGAACTATATAAAATGACTCGAGGAGGGAGTACTTGACCTATTTATAAACTTAGAATGTGATCATATCGGCCAACAATAATGAGGCCAAAGAATAAAGTCATCTCACAATAAATATCAATCATCCATAAATCTAGTGCCCAAAAATAGGCAACCCACATCACTATAATATACCTCCCCTCTAAACGTGATTTATCATGGATGCATTATATGCACAAACCCCAGTAACTTTCCCCATGATCAATTTGTGAATACCCCCACAAACGCCACACATATCTAATCAAACACATAGATGACACATGTGAATGCCTCATGCATGAACCTAGGAATATCCAAGTCAAGTAAAGACCAACAAGTGGCAAAGCATCCTGCAAGAGTCAAGCTCCAGGAGAAACCCAAACATATGTACAACAACATCCAAATAAGTGGCTTTGTAAAGTATATGATAGTAGACAAATTGCATAGCCAGGTAAGCATCAAGAGCAACTGCTCTTTGGCTTGTATGGGCAAAAGCAACCCAACTAGCATAGAAGCTAGGCAACACAGAAGCAACAAAGCCATAACTGCTAAACCCAAGCACTGTCAAGAAGTCCACTGATCAAGGAGTAACCCACAAAGAACCAAGCATCAATGAGCAATGAAAGCTCAATAACCAATTGCCAAGACAATGGAGCAACCACTGCTCAAACATGTATCTGCATTCGAGTAAATCCAAGATCCATAATCGGGGCATTAAGGATCAATAGCATCCAAGCTACATAAGTGATAAGCCAAAACTGCTCCACAGAATTCTCAAATGCAAGTCAATTCAAGCCCAAACATCTTCCATACTGTAGTCGAACCCAAAAGCACCCACATCAGACAGCAGTCCCATAATGGGTAGCATGGGGCATAAACCTTGTTAAATGAAATACCAGCTGCAAAGAAAATGGTAGTGAACCAAGAATTGAGCTCTACTCTTTGCTCAAGAAGCATCCGAAAGCATAAACATCAAAGTGGCATCATCCAAATACATCAACATATCATCTTGAGTAGTCGGGAGCACCCATAGACCATAGGCATAACCAAACTGGAGGTAAAATAACCTATCAATCAAGGTAGCATAAAACCCAATCAACAACGAAGTGTCCACATGCAAATCAA